>NC_045547.1:75509703-75611726 GCF_009769535.1 Thamnophis elegans
TTACAATGGCACCGAAAATAGTAACTTATGAGTTTTTCACATGATCATTGCAGCATCCCCATGGTCGCATGATCAAAATTTGGATGCTTGACATGTATTTATGACAGTTGCAGTGTCCCGGGGTCATGTGATCACTTTTGGTGACCTTCCGACAAGCAAAGTTTATGGGGAAGCGAGATACATTTTAAACCATGTTACTAACTTAACAACAGTGATTTACTTAACCAGGGCAAGAAAGGTCGTAAAATGCGCTAAAACTCACTTAACAGCTGTTTTGTTTAGCGATGGAAATTTTGAGCTCAACTGCGGTGGTGAGCCAAGGATTAACAATGCTATCTTACCTGTGATAGTCCAATCTCTAGTCCATCACTGACTCTTTCCCAGGTCTTACTTACTTACTTAAAGAGCCGAGGTGGCGCAGTGGTTAAATGCAGCACTGCAGGCTACTTCAGCTGACTTCAGTTCTGCAGTTCGGCTGTTCAAATCTCACCGGCTCAGGGTTGACTCAGCCTTCCATCCTTCCGAGGTGGGTAAAATGAGGACCCGGATTGTTGGGGGCAATATGCTGACTCTGTAAACCGCTTAGAGAGGGCTGAAAGCCCTATGAAGCAGTATATAAGTCTAACTGCTATTGCTATTACTTCTCTTTCCGGAAGAATGTTGGTTAGCGGTAGTGAGTTGACTACAACAACTTGGCTGTGGTGAATTGACTGCGGGGAATTGTCCAATTCTGGGTCTTACAAATGGGTTTCAAATGCTAGCATGTCCCCATTGGTGGATGGGAAAGACTCCTTTTCAACCCAGAGAAAAGCAGGAAGTTTTCTTTTGGGTTAAGAAAATTAAGCAAGGGTCTTGCAGAATGCAAGATTATATTCTGAAATAATCGCTGTTCCTTTTGTAGCTAACAGAGGTGGGTTCCTACCAGTTCTCACCTATTCGGTAGAACCGGTTTGTCAAATCTACCGAACCGGTTAGAAGAGGTTCTACCAGTGGACCCGTAAAGCAGGCCATACTTACAGAAGAGGTTCCAAACTTTTTTTGAAACCCACCACTGGTAGCTAACCAATGTAGGACACCCATCCTAGGAAAATGAGACATTTTAGGAAATATTAAAAGGACAGAATATTTCCCCTAAAAGCGAGGCAGAAACCCAGCCTCCCCCCCCCCTCACCTTTGTCAATGGGCCATTAAGGCCTCAGCCAGACTATTCTACATAACAACATCTATTCTACATCTACCGCCTTCAGCTCCAGAGTGATGAGATTAAGACATGGCCCTCAGGACATGATACAATTAGCCCTCTACAGTGGTGGGTTTCAAAAAATTTTGGAACCTCTTCTGTAGGTGTAGCCTGCTTTCCGGGTCCACTGGTGGAACCTCTTCTAACCGGTTCGGTAGATTTGACGAACCGGTTCTACCGAATAGGTGCGAGCTGGTAGGAACCCACCTCTGGTCCTCTACCAATCTCACCACATGGCACCTGGGAATATTACATCACCCAGCAAGGCTCAACCAAGCTTGGGACTCAGGACAGCCTACAGAGTTGCCCCTGCAGGGCCCCATGGGAACCTGACAACCAATCAGAATACAAGCTCAAATTCAAAAGCCCAGAGAGGGCATAAAACCCGGGCACTCTTAGCATCTCTCCCTCTTTTTTTCTCCTTCACCCACCCAACAACTTCAAGGCATGGGATCAGAGGTGGGTTTCAACCGGTTCGCGGTGGTCCCTGCGAACCGGTTGGTCAGCGAACCCGGAAGTAAGTAACTTCCGGGAACGGCGAAGGGCCTACCCGCACGCCCGCGCTCCTTACCCGGTTTTGACGAGTTCTGCGCTTCCATGCATGCGCAGGACACATACAGCGCCTGCGCGATCCTCCAGGAGCAGCTGGAGCATCGCACAGACGCTAGTACGCATGCGTGCGCCGCGCGCGTGCACACGCGTACGAGGACGCCGCCAGCCCCGTTCCAACCGAACCGGTTGGAACGGGGCGAGAAACCCACCCCTGCATGGGATCCTGTCCACCATTAAAACCATCTTTCCAAGCAGCCTCCATGAATCCAGTGTCTTTTCCCCCACTTGGAACTGAACCCAGAAGGACATTTCTTCCAACTATATGGATTTAGCCTCGGATCAATTAAGGACGTCCATGGAAAGAGATGCTCATTCTCTCCTATCCCCCATAGCCACCTGCAACTTATAAAAAACATCCCCCGGCGAATGAGAAGGAAACCTCTTACCAAGGCGATGCAGAACAGTCAAAGCTCTGGGGGATAGGAGGAGTCCTAATTTTCCCCCTCCAAATTTCTGACTCCAGCCATTGTTTTGCTTGCAACATGCTCATAGCAACTAGAATGATCTTATTAATAATGTTTTTTTTTTGTGGTCATTAAAGGAATTAATTGCATCTTTTGTTGGCATAGGGCAGGAAGCTAAAAATATTTCGGAGACCTTTCTAAGATAGCCAAGTATGAGAACTATTAAGAAATGCCAACGTTATTCGGTAAAGAGAAGGCTGTTTGAAGCCCTGGGAAGGAGATGTAGAACTCTGAATATACGCGGGGTAAGAATTGAGTACGTAGCAGTATTCAAATTAATGCTTTTAAAAAAAAAACAGTTGAGTGATTTTTTCCCCCCTTCATTTGAAAGCATAAAAATGGGTTTGGATGGATAGCAGAAATAGAAAATAGCTTTTATTTTTATGCATGATGGATGTGGATCCTCTTGGAACATTTCTGTTGTGGCCCGCCAGCCGCCAGTGGAGCTAATAGCAGAGTCGGACAGTGAGGAGGTTGAGGAGGAACATGGGCCAGTCTTGGTGGCTGGGGGAAGTTCAGACAAGGGCTCTGCGTCGGAGGCAGAGATGGGGCCGAGGCCGTCTGGCAGTTCTCAGCTACCTCCGGAGCTAGACAGCAGTGAGGCAGAGGAACAGCTGGAGCCTGTTCCCAGTGTGTGCACGCGTAGAGCTGCCAGGAGAAAAGAACAATTCAGAAATCAGAGCAGACTTGAGAGTAAAGCCACAGGTGGAAGGTGATTGGCCCCTCCCATAGGAAATAAAAGCGGAGTGAAAGGGGAGTGGGTTTTTGCAAGAAACAATTTGTTCATTCGTTTCAGGAGTGTGAAGATCTGTCCCTGAATCTCAGAGACTCTGTGCCCAGTCTTTCCTTGCATAGCACCTCATTTGGAAAATATTTACATGGCAGCTTTCCAAGGTAGATAAGGTCTGTAGTCATGAATATTCCTTTGAAAGACTATTTGCCAGGTGTTGCTGAATGTGAATGAGAGGAATTCACATTCGTTTAATAAAAGGGATTTTATCGGGACCAGGACTCTGCCTCGTGCTTTTTGGGGAAGCCTCGGTCAGAACAATTTCCTCCACTATATTCTTTCCTGTTTGTTTGTTTGTTTAATTATTTATTCAGTCAGTCAATTTTTGTAGCTGCCCATCCCAGTCAATGACCATGGGCAGCTTACAATTCAAAAAATATATTATAGTTAAAGCATTTCAAAACAATTAAAAAAACAAATGAAAACATCCAAAATAAATAGGCATAGGAGACAAGAAGCTTGGCCAGTTAGCAGTAGAGCTAAGGAACCAGACCCTTGATTCATTCACGTATTGCAGAACATAACCAGGTTTAGCAAACAAGGTTAGGCTGTTCCAATATTTAAGGGGAGATTATTCCACAAAGCAGGGACCACTGCAGGAAAAAGCCATCTTCTGGTCCTCACAGTCAACCCTCGTTGGCTGACAAGATCTGCAGGTTGTCCATTCTGCTAGCTCAGGTTGGACAGGTAGAGACTTTTGGGGAAATACAGGTATGCCGGTAAAAGTGACTACAACACCTTGAATTGCATCAGGAAAGACACCAGTAACCAATGAAGCTCACACAGAAGTGCTGTTACTTATGCCATATATCTGTAACCATTTCCCACCCTGGTGGCACAGTGGTTGGAAGGCAGTACTGCAGGCTAACTCTGCCCACAGCCAGGAGTTCGATCCTGACGTGGCTCAAAGTTGACTCAGCCTTCCAGCCTTCCGAGATGAGTAAAAATGAGGAACCAAGATTGTTGGGGGCAATATGCAGATATTACAAACCAGAGATTTCTGTAAAGTACTATTGGGCAGCCTAAATATTATTGATATCCATGCATCCTCATTCTGTACCCGTTGACGTTTCCAAATTCTCTTCAGGGCCAGCCCCATGTAGAGTGTGTTACAGTAGTCTAATAGTAGAGATTACAAGGGTATGAGTTACATCTGAGGCAGGGCTGGGTTCCTGCTGCCATTACTACCAATTCGGTGCCCGAAAAAAATTGCACATGTGCACCACATTAAAAGGGAGGGGGGACCCACCCTCCAGATGTTTTCAATAACGATTGTTCAATAACGATTGTTCTGCGTATGTGCAGAACAGAAAATCAAGATGGCACTGCCGAGGATAGAATCGGTACGGTCACGTGTCTCCTGGAGTTACTACCTATTCGGCCAAACCGTACCGTACCGTACTGGTAGAAACCCACCTCTGATCTGAGGTGAAGATCCATGGCAACATCCAGCTCAGTTCTTGAGATTTAGCCGATAGATTAATCCTACCACAGTTAGCAACTAAGTCAAAATATGTGACGTAAAATAAAATACACAACTGTAAGAACCTAGAAGTTAAGCTCCTTAGAAAACCCACCCTCCAGATGTTTAAATCAGAGGACTCCAGAAATCTCAATGCCCCTCTTCGACCTGAGTCTGAAGGCTGGGGGAACCCTCCACTGAATTGCCAATGTTGCATCATACACACACAACTCTGTCCTTTGCGTAGTCTGGTCCCAAGCTATTTTAAGGCCGTGGAAGTCAAAACCAGATTTTTGAACGAAGTCCAGAGGAAAACCAGAAGCCAGCAGGGATCCTAATTAAGGGGTAAACTACATTTTTTTGCTTTGAAATGCGTGACCTGCTTAGATTGCTAAAGTATATATTGGGAACATTATTTGAAAATGTGTCGTAATTTGAGGAAAAGTTTTATTAAAAACTTATAAAGGGCTGCTTTTTTCCTCTAAAGAGGATGATTTGGAGAAATAAGATGAAAAACGTTATATAGAATAGAATAGAATAGAATAGAATAGAATAGAATAGAAAATATGGAATGGAATAGAATAAGAATTAGAATTAGAATAGAATAGAAAATATAGAATAGGAATAGCATTAGCATTAGAATCAAAATTAGAATTAGAATTCTTTATTGGCCAAGCACGAGTTTGTCTGGTGCATATGCTCTCAGTGTTATGTAAAATAAAATAGAATATATTCATCAAGAATCATAAGATACAACACTTAGTAATAGCCATAGGTTACTAATAAGTAATCAAATTATACTAGGAAACAAAACAATATCAATTTTAAAGAAACAAGCAACTTGGTTATAGAAAGGAAGAGAATAATAATAGTATTACGAATTTAGCAGGTAATATGACAGTGTTGTGGGAATTAGTTGTTAAGCAGAATGATGTCGTTAGGGAAAAAACTGTCCTTGTGTCTAGTTGTTCTGGTGTGCAGTGCCCTATAGTGTCGGTTTGAGTGTAGAAGTTGAAACAATTTATGTCCAGGATGCGAGGGGTCTGTAATTATTTTCACGGTCCTCTTTTTGACTCGTGCAGTGAACAGGTCCTCAATGGAAGGCAGGTTGGTAGCAATTGGTTTTTCTGCAGTTCTAATTCTCCTCTGAAGTCCGTGTCTGCCTTGTTGGATTGCAGAGCCAAACCAGACAGTTATGGAGGTGCAGATGACGGACTCAATCATTCCTCTGTAGAAGAGAATCAGCAGCTCCTTGGACAGTTTGAGCTTTCTGAGTTGGCGCAGAAAGAACATTCTTTGTTGTGCTTTTTTGATGACGTTTTTGGTGTCAAGTGTCCATTTTAAATCTTGAGATATGCTAGACTCTAGAAACTTGAAAGTCTCTACTGTTGATACGGTGTTGTCTAGTATTGTAAGAGGTGACAACATAGGAGGGTTTCCCCTAAAATCTACCACCCTTTCTACCGTTTTGAGTGTATTTAGTTCAAGATTGTTGCAGCACAAGGCTAGTTGTTCAATCTCCCATCTGTATGCAGATTCACCGTTGTCTCGAATGAGACCAATCACTGTTGTATCATCTGCAAAGTTCAGTATTTTAACGGAGGGATCTTTTGAGTTGCAGTATAGAGAAAAGAGAACTGGAGAGAGCTATATTTTCTATGGAATCTAGTTAGTTTCATAGAAAATTAGCCTTTCGTGGACTTCAAGGGTTGTGCATTGGTTCACCAGAAGGGCTTCAAAGCATAAGGAGAGCATTCTTGGAAGCCACAATGACATCATATCTATTGCAATCTCATTATGCAAATCACACATGAAGTCATTTGGCAGGTCCTATGGATAGCCGGGTCCTGGGGCGTAAACTTACTCCTTGCCTACCGTTCCTCAAAGCTGATGCATCTATTTCCGGCTTTGTTGACCCATTTTCTCATAATGGAACACTGTCTTAACAATAACCAGGCAATAAAAAAAATAATCATCCCCATATTTTTGTGGAACAGATGGACGGCTGATAAGATCTGCCATCCAGACTAAGTACAGGGAATTTGCAGAGAATAAATACAGACACAACACCATCTTCTGTACAATCTGATGTTACAATGTTAGATTTGTTGTCTCCCGCCAGTGGCCAGCAGAGCTAGCAGCAAATTCGGACAGTGAGGAGGGTTGGGGAGGAACATGGGCCAGTCCTGGAGTCTGGGGATAGCTCTGATGAGGGTTCTGTGTTGGAGGCAGAGATGGGGGCCAGGTCCATCTGACAGTTATCAGCTGCCTTCAGAGTCAGACATCAGTGAGGCAGACGAACAGCTAGAGCCTGTTCCCAGTGTGCGCATGCACAGAGTTGCCAGACGAAGGGAACAGCTAAAGAACATGGGGCGACTTGGGAGTAAGGCCACAGGTGGACAGTGAATGGCCCCTCCCATAGGGAATAAAAGAGGACCGAAAGGGGAGTGGAGTTTGCAGGAGGCAATTAGTTCATTCCGGCATTCTTGCCAAGTATTGCGGCGTCTGAAAGATATCGGCTTGGCCACTCTCCAAGCCTGATAAAGGTCGGTAATTGTGAACTATCTTGAAAGACTGTGGGAGAGGAAAGACTTTGCTGGAGAGGAATTCACTGTAAATGAAATAAAGGGGGGGTTGTGGGATGAGGACTCAGCTTCGGGGAAGCCTAGATCAGAACAAGATTCATCAGTAGAGACTTTACAGAAAGTTGGCAAAATTACCAGTGTTAGCTGGGAAATCTCTTAATGCAGATGTTGCTTGAATCTGGGCTGACCAATGCTTCAGACCTGCCTGGTGTTTTAGGTAATATAGTAATTTTCCTAATACAAAGATGACCGCTCTCAGGCCTGTCCCAACTTGGATGTTCAGAAAAGAAAAACCCTCGACTCCCATTTGTAGGGAAAAGTATAAGTTTGATTGAAGCCAAGTGGTTACAAAGCCGGATCTGAATATTCCTGTACAAACCCATTATTATTCCCTTCCCCTGGGCCCTGCCCTATATTGGTCCTTAGTCTAATGGTGTTCAAACTGTTTTGGTAACCGTCCTAAAATTTGGCACCTCTTTGGTGGGTGCTCACATTCCATTCTCACGCTTGGGTCCTTGTAGCAGCCAGTCTCTGTTTCAGGCTGGCACCTCTGGTTCTTCTCCTTCCTCCCTATATCCCCTTTCTCCTCCCATCCCCCTTTTATGGCAGGGTGCCATCGAAGGGAGACAGGATTGAAGCAATCCGATGGCAGACCTGACAGCCTCTGTCATACTGATTTCCCTCCAGAGGTGGGATTCAGGTGGTTCTGACCAGATCGGGTGAACTGATAGTTCCGGCAATCAGTTGGCCCCGCCCACCCAGCCTTGCACTAGTCTGGCTTATATTTCCTTTGTTTGAAACCCAGCTGATAGGTGCAGCAGAGTGGATTGTCACTCCTCAGCTGTTTTACTCACCGGGGGTTACAGTAGATGGTAGGTCTTAGAGCTGTTTTCAAATGCACTGTGCGCATGTGGAGTATACATTTGGCGCATGTGCATGCAAAAGCACACGCTCAGCAAAACGGTGGTTTGCTGGTGGAATCCCACCACTGCTCCTAGTTCTCCTATGCAGAAGAACCTCTCAAGACCTTGGAGCTTCTGATAAGGGTGGAAAATAGGACCTACAGAGGTCCTCCACCCCTGTAGGACTGCTGGTGTAGGCAACTCAAGACTCCAAAGATTCGAAAGGAGAGGAGAGTTGGCACCCCAAGGAGCGTCTCTTTTTTTGCGGGGGTTGCTTTGCTCCGGAGTAGACCAGCCTTTTGAGCCAAGGAAAATGCAGGGCAGCTGATTTCGAATGGGGCGTGGACTCTGGGTTATATAACTTGCCCATTTGGAAATAACCCACTGCTGGAAATAACATCCATACATTATGCTTCCACAGTTAGCTGCCGAAAACTCTTTGGACTGGTTTTTGTGGGCTCTTGACTTGGTCTGTACCTGATTTTGCTTTTTGTTTATACCTTTTGGCTCCGTGACTTGTATGCTTTGGCTTGACTGACGTCCTGGCCTTCGCTTCAAACACGTTTCTTCTTAACCCTCTGCCTTCTTCTTGCATTTCAGAAGAAGTGTTGGCCACCTCGCCTCCTTGGTTGCCTTCCTGCCCAGCGCAGATTACTGGGACGGGAGAGGTGCTTGGCCATCAGTCCCCCTGGAAAGCCTGTCTTTTCTGTGGTCAGAAAGATGGTCCATCAGCCGCCTCTCAAGAGCAGTTGTGTCGGCCATGATCACAAGCTTCCACCTGCATTCCGTAGCTCCTCCGCGGGGCTTTTGCTAAGCTCTGGTTTGTTAAACCGTGACCCGTCAAAACCGCGCTCGACTAAAGCGCGCCCGATTAAACCGCATCGCTGACGTCATTAACAGGGCGACAACAGCGTGGAGAAAGAAGGGCGCTTTAAATAGCACTTTGAAAGCAAGCCGATTCAACTTAAGGTAAGGGTTAGGTTTAGGGTTAGGTTTAGGGTTAGCTTTAGGGTTAGGGTTAGGTTAAGGGTTAGGTTAAGAGTTAGGGTTAGGGTTAGGGTTAGGTTAAGGGTTAGGTTTAGGGTTAGGTTAAGGGTTAGGGTTAGGGTTAGGATTAGGTTTAGGGGGGTTAGGTTTAGGTTTAGGGGTTAATTTTAGGTTTAGGGTTTACAGCGTGCTTCTGTCTCCACGCTGTTGTCGCCCTGTTGATGATGTCAGCGATGCGGTTTAGTCGGCGTGGTTTAGTCGAGCGCGGTTTTGTGGGTGAACCTTGTTAACCAAACCCCAATTGCCTGCAGCAGGCTAAACTACAATTGCCTGCAGCATACGAAGCCGCACATCGTGGCTGAGAAAACAAAATGGCCTCCTTCGTACAGAGATTGGAAGTTAGATCCCAGGGCTGTCTGTTGCAAGCCAATTCACACCACCCATGTTGTTATTAATGGCGTCGTTTTGAAAATCCCATCATGGATGCCTAGGTGGAATCCTGGGTGTTCTCTGAGCAGAAGTGGTATTCAGCTGGTGGACTCACCCACCTGCCCGGCTATACGCCGTCCTATTTAGGCATGTTTTCAACCCGCGCACATGCCTGCAAGTCCCGCGTGTGGTCAAATTGCATGTGTGGAAGGCCGAGCATGGATGCACATGCACTCACCTTTGTGAACTGCTAAGGGAAAGTAAGTCAATACCACTCCTGTCTTTGAGCTACCATATTTCCCCAAAAATAAGACAGGGTCTTATTTTCTTTTGAACCCTGAAATAAGCACTTGGCCTTATTTTGGGGGAGGTCTTATTATTTTTGAGGTGCAGGAGGAGGTGAATGTGGCTACCTCATGGCTGCTGCTCTGCTGGACTAATTTTGGGGAGGACTTATTTTCAGGGGTGGCTTATTTTAGTGCATGCTCTCAAAAGTCCGATTGGGCTTATTATCCGGGGAGGTCTTATTTTGGGGGAAACAGTGTAGGTAGGTAGGTAGGTAGGTAGGTAGGTAGGTAGGTAGGTAGGTAGGTAGGTAGATAGATAGATAGATAGATAGATAGATAGATAGATAGATAGATAGATAGATAGATAGATGATAGATAGATAGATAGATAGATAGATAGATAGATAGATAGATAGATAGATAGATGATAGAGATAGATAGATAGATAGATAGATAGATAGATGATAGATAGATAGATGATAGAGATAGATAGATAGATAGATAGATAGATAGATAGATAGAGATAGATGATAGATAGATAGATAGATAGATAGATAGATAGATAGATATGGATGGATGGATGGATGGATGGATGGATGGATGGATGGATGGATGGAGAGAGAGAGATATATATTTCTTCGAATGGGTACTGATAGAAGAGAATATAGGTAGCTCAGGATTGAACTGAAACCCTGAGTGTGGTTGTTGAACAGCCTTGGCATCACCTATATGGCCAAGCGCATTGCGTGCATGTGTCATCCTTACCTGTGACGCTTCCTCAATCCTCCGTGATGCTCCAGCTGCTCAGTGGAGCATCACGCAGGTGTCGTACGGGCCATGCATGTGCGCGGAAGTGCCAAATGCTTAAAGCACAAGTAAGGAGCAAGGGTGGGCAGGTGGGCCCTCTGGAGCACCATACCGGAACAGTATCCGGTGCTCCGGGCAGGCTCTGGTACGCCCGTACCAGGGCATACCGCCTCCAACCCACCACTGTCATAAGGTAAAGGTAAAGATTCCCCTCGCACATATATGCTAGTCTTTCCCGACTCTAGGGAGCAGTGCTCATCTCCGTTTCAAAGCCAAAGAGCCAGCGCTGCCCAAAGACGTCTCCGTGGTCATGTGACCGGCATGACTAAATGTCGAAGGGGGACGGAACGCTGCTACCTTCCCATTAAAGGTGGTCCCTATTTTTCTACTTGCATTTTTACCTGCTTTCGAACTGCTAGGTTGGCAGAAGCTGGGACAAGTAACAGGAGCTCACTCCCTTATGCGGCGCTAGGGATTCGAACTGCCGAGCTGCCAATGTTTCTGATCGATAAGCTTAGTGTCTCAGCCACTGAACTACTGAGTCCCTATAAGCCTATAAGCCTCCGGTCATAAAAGGGCTCTAATTCCCATGTCTAAATTGAAGAAATGCCTCCAGGAGTCAAACAAAGCCTCCTTATAATTATAGTTTGACAAGAAGTTCCATTTATTTATTATCAAAACTGTATTCTGTCCATCTAGCCAGGGGGCGACTTATAGACATTGACAAAATACAGAATAAAACACTAAAACAAGAAAGTTCTTAAGTTTAAAACTGAACTAAAATAAAACTAAGTAGGGCGGAGAGGAAGGATACTAAATGCAGACAGAGACGAAGTGGGATATTATTTATTTGTTTGTTTGTTTGTTTGTTTGTTTGTTTGTTTATTAGACTTATATACCGCTTCATAGAGCTTTCAGCCCTCTCTAAGCGGTTTACAGATTTTTAGCAAATTGAGTCAGCAAATTGCCCCCACAGTCTGGGTCCTCATTTCACCCACCTCGGAAGGATCGAAGGCTGAGTCAACCTTGAGCCGGTGAGATTTGAACCGCTGAACTGCAGATAGCAGTCAGCTGAAGTGGCCTGCAGTACTGCACCCTAACCACTGCGCCACCTCTACTCCATTATCCATCTCCAATAAGCCAAAGAATGGAGGCCTTTGAACTCTGGTGCTGGAGAAGACTCCTGCATTGAGTCCCTTGGACTGCAAGGCCGTCCAACCAGTCAGTCCTAGAGGAGATCAACCCTGACTGCTCTTTAGAAGCCCAGATCCTGAAGAGGAAACTCAAAGACTTTGGCCACCTGATGAGAAGGAAGGAATCACAAGAGAAGAGCCTAATGTTGGTCAGTCCTAGAGGAGATCAACCCTGACTGCTCTTTAGAAGGCCAGATCCTGAAGAGGAAACGCAAGTCCTTTGGCCACCTAATGAGAAGGAAGGACTCACTGGAGAAGAGCCTCATGCTGGGAACGATGGAGGGCAAAAGAAGGAGAAGGGGACGGCAGAGAATGAGGTGGCTGGATGGAGTCACTGAAGCAGTCAGCGTGAGCTTAAATGGACTCCAGAAGATGGTGGAGGACAGGAAGGCCTGGAGGAACGTTGTCCATGGGGTCACAATGGGTCGGACACGACTTCGCAACTAACAACAAATAAGCCAAACACCATTAGTGCCCTATTTCCCCCCCCAACCTTTAAATGCTATTGTTGTCATATGTTTTGTCTTTACTACAACTTGCCAGTTTCCCAGAGGAATCAAAGAGGAATTTCAGTTCTTCAAAGAAGCAAAGCAAATTAAATTAACGTTCATGTAATGGGAGAAGGCATCCAGGAAACCAGAGAAGCTGTTTAGTGACTAAGGCACCAGGCTAGAAACTGGGAGGCCGAGAGTTCTAGCCCCGCCTTAGCTATGAAAGCCAGCTGGGTGACTTTGTGGGCAGTTACTCTGTTCAGTCCAGCTTGATTCACAGAGTTGTTATTGTGGGGAAAATAGGAGGAGGAAGGTTTCCTGGATGTGGTCACTGCCTTGAGTGATTTGTGAAAATAAGGGAAGGAAGGAAGGAAGGAAGGAAGGAGAAGGGAGGGAAAGAAATGAAGTAAGGAAAGAAATGAAGGAAGATAAGGAAGAAAGGAAGGGGAAGGGAAGGAAGGGAAGAAATGAAGGAAGATAGAAAGGAAGGAATGGGAAGAGAAGGAAGGAAGAAAAGAAAGAAAGAAATGAAGGAAGGGAAGGAGTTAAGGAAGGAAGGAAGGAAGATAAGAAAGGAAAGAAGAGGAAGGGAAAGAAAGAAAGAAATAAGGAAGGAAAGGAAGGAAGGAAGATAAGAAAGGAAGGAGGGAAGGGAAGGAAAGAAAGAAAGAAATAAGGAAGGAAAGAAATGAAGGAAGATAAGAAAGGAAGGAAGGGGAAGGGAAAGAAGGAAGGAAGGAAATGAAGGAAGGGAAGGAGGGAAGGAAGATCTACTTGCTGCTTTATGGAATGGACAGAGGATGTGACTCTGAAGTCCTGATCCATCTGAGATGTTCTTGGTCTTCCCTGCAAGGGGAGATGGGAGAGCCAGGCAGAGGTCCCACCCCCTCCCCACCCCCAGGCTCCCTGGTGCATTCAACCCAGTCTCATTGGCACTTTGTGCTGCCTTTGCTGCTGTCGAAGAAATGTGCAGCTGAGAACCATCCACCCCCTTCCGTCCGTATTGGCAATGCCAGCGAAGACTTGTGTGTTACTGAACAGCGAGTCCTTCTCCTCCTGCTCTCTTTTTCTCTTCCTCCTCCTCCTCCACAAGAAGGGTGTTGCCTCCAATCTGGTCCTGCCTGACAGCCATGTTCTTCTCTAGAGCATCAGTTTCATGGGCACAAAGAGCCCTTTCTCTCTCTCTCTCTCTCTCTCTCTCTCTCTCTCTCTCTCTCTCTCTTTCTTTTTCTCCCCCCCTCTCTCTTTCTCCCTCCTTCCCCCCTCTCTTTTTCCTTCTATCTTTCATTCTCTCTCTTTCTCCTTTCTTGCCCCTCTTTCTTTCCTTCCTTCTTTCTTTCTCTCTCTCTCTTTCTCCTCCCTCCCTCCCTCTCTTTTTCCTTCTATCTTTCATTCTCTCTCACACACACTCCTTTCTTGCCCCTCTTTCCTTCCTTCCTTCTTTCTTTCCTTCTCTCTCTCTTTCTCCTTCCTTCCCCCTCTCTTTTTCCTTCCTTCCTCAACTTTCTTTCTCTCTCTCTTTCTCCTTCCTTCCCCCTCTTTCCTTCCTTCCTTCTTTCTCTCTCTCTCTTTCCCCTTCCTTCCCCCTTCTTTCCTGTTCCTTCCTTTTTTCTTTCTTTCTCTCTCTCTTTCTCCTTCCTTCTCCCTCTTTCCTTCCTTCCTTCTTTCTTTCTCTCTTTCCCCTTCCTTCCTTCCCCCTTCTTTCCTGTTCCTTCCATTCTTCTTTCTTTCTCTCTCTTTCTCCTTTCTTCCCCCTCTTTCATTACTTCTTTCTTTCTCTCTCTCCCTCTTTTCCCTTCCTTCCCTCCCTTTCCTCTTCCTTCCTTCCTTCTTTCTTTCTCTCTCTCCCCTTCCTTCCCCCCTCTTTCCTCTTCCTTCCTTTCTTCTTTCTCTCTCTCTCTCTTACTCCTTCCTTCCCCCCTCTCTTTCCTTCCTTCCTTCCTTCCTTCCTTCCATCCTTCCTTCCTTCTTCCTTCCTTCTTTCTTTCTTTCTTTCTTTCTCCTCCCTCTTTCACTTTAAAAACATCATTCCAACAGAAATAATGCCTTTTTGGCAAGAGGCTCGCTAACAATATAATATTTTCATTTGGCTTCCTCTTCGTAAGATGTCAGAATAAAATAAAGCAATTGTAAATGTCATTGAAATCCTGATCTTTTCCTAGTGGTTCGTTATTAAAGCTTTTTTTTTCATTCCAAAGCTGTTTCTCTTTCTCTCTCTCGCCATTAATCAAGCTACAGGTTTTGCTGGTTGCTCCAATATTTCATGTCAACAGATTCCCCCCCCCCCTCTGTTCTTTGCTAAAAAAAAATCAACTCAACATGCTTTTTATTAGTCCATGGTTATGCATAATTTTAAAGGGACATGGTGGGTCAGTGGCTAAGACGCTGAGCTTGTCGATCAGAAAGGTCGGCCGTTCGAATCCCTAACGCCGCGTAATGAAGTGAGCTCCCGTTCCTTGTCCCAACTTCTGCCAATCTAGCAGTTCAAAAGCATGTAAAAATGCAAGTAGAAAAATAGGAACCACCTTTGGTGGGAAGGGAATAGCGTTCTGTGCACCTTCGGCGTTGAGTCATGCTGGCCACACGACCACAGAGACGTCTTCGGGCAGCGCTGGCTCTTCGGCTTTGAAACGGAGATGAGCACTGCCCCCTAGAGTCGGGAACGACTAGCATATATGTGCCAGAGGAACCTTTACCTTATCCTTATCCAGATTGTGTTATGTTGCCACCTGATTTTAGATGCTTTCTCATCAGTTTCTCTAGATGGCTCATCCATCTGTACCTTTATAATACTTTTAAAGATACAGGTGATCTTCAACTTATAACAGTTGAGCCCAACATTTCGGTTGCTAAGCGAGACAGTCGCTCAATGAGTTTTGCCCCATTTTACGACCTTTCTTGCCACAGTGGTTAAGTAAATCATTGCAGTTGTTAAGTTAGTAATATGGTTGTTAAGCGAATCTTGGCTTCCTCATTGACTTTCCTTGTCAGAAGGTCGCAAAAGGTGATCACGTTACCACGGGACACAGCAACGGTCATAATCAAGAGCCAGTTCCCAAGTGTCAGAATTTTGGTCACTTGACTGTGGGGGTGCTACAACAGTCGTAAGTGTGAAAAATGGTCATAAGCCGCTTGTTTCATTGGCACAGTAACTTTGAACAGTGACTAAATGAACTCTTGTAAATCGAGGGTTCCCTGTACATCTTAGCCGCTCCACAACCATTCCATACATTCTCCATAGACCAAAGATACAAATGACTAATAAAGGAGAATTATTGGTAGATCAGGGTTGAAACGAGGGGTCCTTGGTGCTCTCTGAGCTTCCTTGTTTTCTTGCAGACATTTCATTATCCTAACTAGGTGACATCATCAGTGCTAGAAGGGAATAAGGTTTGTGGAAAGAGGAGGAGGAGGAGGAGGAGGAGGACTGTGGGGTCCTTGGTGCTCTCTGAGCTTGCTTGTTTTCTTGCAGACGTCTCATTACCCTAACTAGGTAACATTCTCAGTGCTAGAAGGGAGTAGGGTTTGTGGAATGATGGAGGAGGAGGAGGAAAGGAGAGGAGGAGAGGGAAGAGGAAGAAAAGGAGGAGAGAAGAGAGGAGGAGGAAGAGGACTGTGAGGTCCTTGGTGATCTCCGAGTGTGCATGTTTTCTTGCAGATGTTTCATCATCAGTGTTAGAAGGGAGTAGAGTTTGTGAAACAAAGGAGGAGGAAGAGGGGGGGCTATGGGGTCCTTGTTGCACTCTGAGATTGGTTGTTTCCTTGGAGACGTTTCATTAACCAAACTAAGTAACCTCATCAGTGCTAGAAGAGAGTAAAGTTTGTGGAATGGAGGAGGAGGAGGAGGACTGTGGGATCCTTGGTGCTCTCTGTGCTTGCTTGTTTTCTGCAGATGTTTCATGACCCACCTAGGTAACATCATCAGTGTTAGCACTAGCACTAACACCAGGACTAGCACTAATGATGTTAATCTAGTTAGGGTAATGGAACAAGCAAACTCAGAGAGCACCAAGAATCCTTCACAGTCCTCCTCTTCCTCTTTTTCCTCCTCCTCCTCCTCCTCCTCCTCCTCCTCCTCCTCCTCCTCTTCCTCTTTTTCCTCCTCCTCCATCATTCCACAAACCTTACTTCCTTCTAGCACCGATGATGTCACCTAGTTGGGTAATGAAATGTCTTCAAGAAAACAAGCAAGCTCAGAGAGCATCAAGGGTCCCTCATACGGATAACTGCAATAACCTCTCTAATGGAAAGAGAGTAGGCACGTGTCTCAAAGATTGAATTTGGCCCCTTCAAGGAACAAGGCACACCCAGCGGTGGCCATTCCTTCCGTCTGTCCAAAGACATCCAATGAATGCCAGTGGCAGATGGTCACTATCCCGAACCATTCCCTAGCTGCATCTCCATCCATCAAGCTTTCATCAGCCTCTGGTCACTTGGAATGGGCTGGTTACATTTCGTGAGTCATCCGTGTCCTTCCTTTTAGGACAGCTGACTTGAGTGAGGAAATAAGTCAAAAATGTGGGCATCGACCCCATGAATAAAGATGTCCATTAAAAAAAAAAGAGAGCATGAAATGTATCTTGGATGATTGTGGTAATGTCCCTTCTGGTGTTTCATGCCTCTCAAAGGGAATAAGCTGGCCAACCAAATATTTAAAAGAACCAACTGCAGAACAGCACTTATGATCTTCCCAGCTAGCTAATTATCCAAAGGAAACATTCTCATTGGTGAACACTTCCATGTCCTAATGAGGACTGATCTTACATTCTTAGTGTTGAGGACCCACAATGAACAAGAAACATTTTCTTAAGAGCCGAGGTGGCGCAGTGGTTAGGGTGCAGTACTGCAGGCCACTTCAGCTGACTGTTATCTGCAGTTCAGCGGTTCTAATCTCACCGGCTCAAGGTTGACTCAGCCTTTCATCCTTCCGAGGTGGGTGAAATGAGGACCGAGACTGTGGGGGCGATAAGCTGACTCTGGAAACTGCTTAGAGAGGGCTGAAAGCCCTGTGAAGCGGTATATAAGTCTAACTGCTATTGCTATTGCTATTTTCCCTGTTCCCTGTGACACCCAACTTCCTGGGAGAAAATGCCATCGATTTCCTTGCAACAAAATTAGCTGGAATCAACACTTGATATACGTAACTGAACAAAGTCCAACAAATGTTGGAGGTTGAGACTCTAGAAAGAGCGCAGAGCAACAAAGAGGATAAGGAGTCTGGAGGCTAAAACCAGAGTTGGGTTCCTACCAGTTCGCACCAGTTCGGTAGAACCGGTTCGTCAAATCTACCAAACCAGTTAGAAGAGGTTCCACCAGTGGACCCGGAAAGCAGGCCACACCTACAGAAGAGGTTCCAAATTTTTTTGAAACCCACCACTGGTGGGTGTGTAATGTCCCACAGTTATCTATGCATTAATAACGATCTAGTAATATTTCCTTATACATTTTAGGGACCTTTCCTTACGTAATTGGTGTTTTCTTTCATACTTTTGGATTTCTAATTTCTGTTTCTGTTAGTTGGCAATTGCTAAAACCAATCCCACGTGAAAAAGTATTCAAAGCCTTCTTGATTTTAGTTGTCAATTTATTTATTCCTGCACATTGTAATATTTATTCATTTGCATATCTCTGTTTTTCCATTGTTGTGCAAACACAATTCCAGCAGCTGCTAACATGTGTAAAATTAAATATATATTATACTCCCTTTCAAATAGCCAACAAAATATTTCTGGTTTTAATTCCATATCTTGCTTTACGATTGCTTCTAACCACTAACTTCTGAATAGCTACTTGGACCGACCTAAGTACTAATTCATAATTTCATGTCCGGTCACATGGGTGGCAAGCCACTCCCATCCGCTCACATGGGCAGCAAGCCACTCCTACAAAGGAGGCCACACCCACAGAGTAGGTTCCAACAATTTTTGAAACCCACCACTGGCTGAAACATACGATGAACGGTTGCAAAAATTGGATGTGTCTTGTCTAATGAACAGAAGGACTGGGGTGGCACGATAGCAGTCTTCCAATATTTGAGGGCTGTCACGGAGAAGAAGAGGTCAAGCTATTCTCCAAAGCACCAGAGAGCAAGACAAGAAGTTATAGATGGAAACTTACCAAAGAGAGAGCCAAGGATAAATTCTCTGACAGTGAGAATAGTTAACTTGCCTTCAGAAGTGGCGGATGCTCCAACACTGGAGGCTTTTAAGAAGAGACTGGACAACTACTTTTCTGGCATGGTAAAGGGTTGCCTGCTGGAGCAGTGGGTTGGACTAGAAGACCTCCAAGGTCCCTTCCAACTCTATTCTCTAACTGTTCCATGCATAGGTGTCCCTTAAAAGCCATGGTGATAACCCATACATCATCATCCCCCAAATGACCTTCCAGCATGCCCCAAATCTTTTGCCTCCTCTGTGGATGTGTCTGCTTATAGAATACCCTAATAGAAGAGCAACAAAGATGATTAGGGGACTGGAGGCTAAAACATATGAAGAACGGCTGCAGAAACTGGGTATGTCTACTTTAATGAAAAGAAGGACTAGGGGAGACATGATAGCAGTCTTCCAATAGCTCAGGGGTTGCCCCAAAGAAGAGGGAGTCAAACTATTCTCCAAAGCACCCGAGGGTAGGACAAGAAGCAATGGGTGGAAACTAATCAAGGAGAGAAGCAACTTAGAACTGGGGAGAAATTTCCTGACTGTTAGAACAATTAATCACTTGTCTCCAGAAGTGCAACACTGAAAGTTTTTAAAACGTGATTGGACAAACCATTTGTCTCAAATGGCATACGGTTGGCTGCTTGAGCAGGGGGTTGGACTAGAAGACCTCCAAGGTCCCTTCCAACTCTATTCTGTGTCTAGGTAAACACGTGGAAGATGTCATGGTATTTGATTATGCACTATACTGTACTGTATAATTTATTTGCTGAAGGTGCAAGGTTACATTAGTATAAGTAGTGATGCTTGCCCTGAAAGAAGAGGATTAGTTTAATGCAGATTGGACAAAATCTTAGAAGGCATTCAGTTGCTTGCCAAGCGACCTCTGGCATCTTGTCAGACCAGGGACAGGTGTTAATGGACAGGTGAGCCCTTAAACAGTTGTTGTGTTCTTAGACAGGTGCCCATCTAAGAGGCAACCATGGAGAAGAGAAGAGTCCTTAAAAAAGTCACGAGGGCAGTCACGCCTGTGTACACGAAGCCCTGCCACTTTTTTACATGCATCACAGGATTGATGTGTATGGCTGCTCTCTTCTTTGACACATTATGCACATGGCTGCTCAGCGCCTGCCCTTAAATTCATCTGTAAAAATCCAGGTAGGAACTCCGAGGGTGATGGGGAGCACCTGTGTCAGTTCAGAATAACAGAGTTGGAAGGGACCTTGGAGGTCTTCTAGTCCAACCCCCTGCCTAGACAGGAAACTCTACACCACTTCAGACAAATGGATATAGAACATCTTCTTAAAAACATCCAGTGTTGGGGCTTTCACAACTTCTGGAGGCAAGTTGTTGCACTAGTTAATTGTTCTCACTGTCAGGAAATTTCTCCTTAGTTTTAAGTTGCTTCTCTCCTTGATTACTTTCCACCCATTGCTTCTTGTCCTGCCTTCAGGTGCTTTGGAGAATAGTTTGACTCCCTCTTCTTTGTGGCAATCCCTGAGATATTGGAAGACTGCTATCATATCTCCCCTAGTCCTTCTTGTCATTAAACTAGACATACCCAGTTCCTGCAAGCGTTCTTCATATGTTTTAGTCTCCAGTCCCCTAATCCTCTTTGTTGCTCTTGTCTGCAATCTTTCTAGAATCTACACATCTTTTTTACATTGTGGTGACCAAAACTGGATGCCGTATTCCAAGTGTGGCCTTACCAAGGCATTATAAAGTGGTATTAACATTTCATGTGATCTTGATTCTATCCCTCTGTTTATGCAGCCTAGAACTGTGTTGGCTTTTTTGGCAGCTGCTGCACACGGCTGGCTCCTATTTAAATGGTTGTCCACTGGGACTCCAAGATCCCTCTCACAGTTACTACTATTGAGCCAGGTACCACCTATACTGTACCTGTGCATTTTGTTCTTCTTGCCTAAATGTAGAACCTTACTCTTTTCACCATTGAATTGAAGTTCAAATCTGGGGGAAAGAATTGCAGGCAACTTGTATACGTTTGTGACTCAACAAGCTCCGAAACAGCAACCTTGGCACCAAAGCTGAACGAATACAATCCTGCCCCCCTCAAAAGGGCTCCCTGAATTCTAAAGGCTTTGCTCTTAAGCTAATGAGGATCCATTATCAAAAGGCCTACGTTTTCTAAATAATGCTGCATTAACACATTTTTGTTCTGCATTGTAGCAGGGTAAGCGTTGACACCCCAACTCTGCGGTCAGAAAAACGGCTGTAGATGTTTTTGTTCGTCAGCAATTTGGGGTTATGCTCATCCTTTGGGGCTCCCCTTCTGAACCCTGAACCTGTTGTTAACCTCTCCTGTGGCCTTTAATCAAGGGTTTCTGAGATCCATTCTTGAGATTACTGGCTTTTCTTCGGTATTATTCTCAGGGCTTCTGCTATCATTTTTTTGTACTGTAAATTCATTCTGATTGAGGCAATTGTTAGGGAAAGAAAAAGCTGCTAACCATAGGAGCGATAGCAAAATGTTCCTGTGGGCAAAGAAAGGAATTAACTGGGAACATTTGCCAGTCAGCATAAAGAAACGTGTCAGAAATGTTATATTAAGCAAAAGCAAAAAGGGAGGATATGGAACAGTTTCTGAAATTTAGCAGATTTTTAAGTGGGTTTGTTAATTTAGTGTAGGTTCATAGCTGGAGTGAGGCTGCCTAGGAAAATATATTTGGAGAAATAATTTTCCATTTGTCCACCGTGTAATTGGAGACTTATCACATTATTATAATGATTTGGAGAAACAAATGAACCCCAATCCAGATTTTTTTTTTTAAACCACCCAGAAATAAAGCTGTCACTCTTCACAGCGGCAGAAAAATAACACTTGAGAATCAAACGCTGTTATTCGGTTAATAAATATCCCCAAATTAATTCCTTTGGATTTTTCTCCCCTTTTTTTAGTTCTACCGGGTGCTAAACATCCACCAAATCTCACTGTGGAATTCAAGATGATTGCAAACGAGGGTATTTTGTTTTTAATATTCCACTTTTTTTATGTAGCATCGTCCAAAGGCACATTAGATGGCCGAAACCCACAGCTTGGTTTTCTTTGGCTAAAGAAAATAGAGACCCAATCTCATCCTGCTTTTTAGATTATTTTGGATGGTTCTCTGGATACAGTATGAGCTGGGCTAAATCCATGGGCTGATTCTGCATAGAACATGGACTTCTAGGCAGCCATGTACCTGAAAGACCTTAACATCTTGGCAAAAAAACTACTAGGGCACGCTCTTAAACATAGCCTCCAGATTTATCTATCTAAAGGCATGGCTTATAACAGTGAACCTAGGAGGGAAAATGTTTTAATTCCATAACTAAATCTAGAGGGGCATTCTAGAGGGGCATTCCTTTGCAAATCCCACGAGAGAGTTTTATTTGTAATAAGCTACCTCCTCTGGTTATCAAAATGAAAATAGAATAACCGAGTTGGAAGGGACCTTGGAGGTCTTCTAGTCTAACCCCCTGCTCAGGCAGGAAACCTTACACCACTTCAGACAAATGGATATGCAACATCTTCTTAAAAACTTCCAATGTTGGAGCATTCACAACTTCTGGAGGCAAGTTGTTCCACTGATTAATTGTTCTAACTGTCAGGAAATTTCTCCTTAGTTCTAAGTTGCTTCTCTCCTTGATTAGTTTCCACCCATTGCTTCTTGTCCTGCCTTCAAGTGCTTTGGAGAATAGTTTGACTCCCTCTTCTTTGTGGCAGCCCCTGAGATATTGGAAGACTGCTATCATGTCTCCCCTTGTCCTTCTTTTCATTAAACTAGACATACCCAGTTCCTACAACCGTTCTTCATATGTTTTAGCCTCCAGTCCCCTTATCATCTCTCTTGCTCTTCTCTGCACTTTTTCTAGAGTCTCAACATCATTTTTTACATCGTGGTGACCAAAACTGGATGCAGTGTTCCAAGTGTGGCCTTACCAAGACATTATAAAGTGGCATTAACACTTCACATGATCTTGATTCTATCCCTCTGCTTATGCAGCCTAGAACTGTGTTGCATTTTTTGGCAGCTGCTGCACATGGCTGGCTCCTCTTTAAATGGCTGTCCACTAGGACTTCAAGATCCCTTTCACAGTTACTATACAATACAATAGCAGAGTTGGAAGGGACCTTGGAGGTCTTCTAGCCCAACCCCCTGCCTAGGCAGGAAGCCCTATACCGTTGCACAGAAATGGCTATCCAACATCTTCTTAAAGATTTCCAGTGTTGGGGCATTCACAACTTCTGGAGACAAGCTGTTCCACTGGTTAATTGTTCTAACTGTCAGGAAATTTTTCCTCTACTATTAATATTACTATTAATACTACTATTGAACAAAGTGCCACATATACTGTACCTGTGCATTTTGTTTTTTCTTGCCTAACTGTAGATCTCATCTAAGTCCTGTAATTGGAAAGCATGGACTGTTAGTGCAGGGAGTTTTCATACCACAGCTACTTTCAAAGGAGAAGAATCTCCATTCCTTTCAAATCCTTCAAGCTGCATTTGAACGACTCTCGTGACTGCATGGCAACACAGCCAATGCCAATACTGGATCATCTCCAAATCTAACCATTTATCGACTGCTGCAGGGACTTGAAATTTAAATTGCAGAATTTTGCAGCTTTCTTTTGTGGTTCCTGCACCACAAAAAAAAAACCTGAATAATGGTTTAGGTGGAACGTATGGCAAATTGTTGTGGTTTTGATGTTCTCATCGTTGGGTGGTTTTAGAATAGAATTAGAATAGCAGAGTTGGAAGGGACCTTGGAGGTCTTCTGGTCCAAACCCCTGCATACAATTTCAGATAAGTAAGTGACTGTCTACAGTCTTCTTAAGGACATTCAGTGATGGAGCACCCACGATTTATGGAGGCAAGTTGTTCCACTGGTTAATTGTCTTCACTGTTAGGGTGTTTCTCCTTAATTCCAGGTGTGCTCCAGGTCTCTCTCTCTCTGATTAGTTTTCTACCATGGTTTCTTGTCCTGCCCTCTGGTGCTTTGGAGAATAATCTGACCCTCTTCTCTTTGTAGCATCCCCTCAAATACTGGAATTCTCTAATTCTTAGTTTCTTTAGACTAGCCCAGGGGTCGGCAAACTTAAACACTCAAAGAGCCATTTGGACCCGTTTCCCACAGAAAAGAAAACACCGGGAGCCACAAAGATCATAACCGGAAGCTCCCTGTTCAATTCTGGAGCTGACCGGAAGTTCAGTTCCCCCACTATAGAGTCTCCTCCTAGTGCAGAGCACTTTTTCCTCTACCTGTCATAACCGAAAGCCCTATCAATTGTGAAGACAACTGGGAAACCCTCCCCTTGCCATAGAGTCTTCTCCTGGCACGCTGTGCTTCTCTCCCCCCACCCACCGGAAGTTCCACTCAAAATTGTGGCGCCAACCGGAGACGGAGCCGCAGCAGAGGGAGGAAAGAGCCACATGTGGCTCCAGAGCCACAGTTTGCTGACCCCTGGACTAGCCAAACCCAAATCCTGCAGCCATTCTTTATTTAGCCATTCTCAAAGAGTAGTCCATCCATCCAACATTGGAGACTGAGACATGCTGAAAAAGGACTATTTCTTGGTTTCTCTGAAGGGTATGATGGCATCTCAAGAGCTTTTAGAGAAGATATCCTTTCACCTTGCACGCCTTTCCCATGGGTCTACCTTTTTACCCACTCTCCAAATACTTTCAAATAATAACAATAAACAACTGGGACGTTGGACTCTTAGTGTGCAAAATGTTGGGAGCTTAAATTCCTGCCAAGAGCTGTGTAATCAATCTGCACCCCTGGAGATCTGCATCCATTCCCAACAATCAAAGCACTGCAAACATTCCATGCACAGATAGGTCCAACTTATACATCGGAACAAGTTTGCGTTTGTCACTCAGCCCATTTTAAGGGTGACCTTATGACCAGCCAATCGGTGCCAAGAGTGACAGCGCAGACGAGGTCATGGAAAGTTCTGGAGCTCAGTTTCCTACTTGTTCAGCCAGGCCTGTTTTGTGGTGGGTGGTTTTTTTCCTTCTTCTTCTTCTTCCTGGGATTAAAGAAACATTTACGAGGAGATTCTATGAGCATTTTCACACCACTGCTTGCTCTCACTCAAACAACAACAACAAAACAAGTCAGCTCCGAAGATTAAAGAGGGGATTTAAAGGAAGTCATAGTGTGGGATGAACCGGTGTAGCTTTTTCTTTGGCCAGAGTGGTGCATCATGTCACAGAGTGATAAAGGGATGATCTTCAGGTGTTTCATGCCTAGTAAAATGTGGGAAGCAGCTCTTGAGGCCCACCAGTGTCCAGCAGAGCTGGCAGCAGATTCGGAGAGTGAGGAGGTTGGGGAGGAACATGGGCCAGTCCTGGAGTCTGGGGAAGGCTCTGATGAGGGCTCTGTGTCAGAGGCAGAGAGGGGGCCAAGGCCGTCTGGCAGTTCTCTTCGGGGCCGGACAGCAGTGAGGCAGAAGAACAACTGGAGCCTGTTCCTAGTGTGCGCATGCGCAGAGCTGCCGGAAGAAAAGAACAGCTAAGAAATCAGGGTCGACTTGGGAGTAAAGCCACAGGTGGACAGGGATTGGCCCCTCCCATAGGAAATAAAAAGAGGAGCGAAAGTGGAGTGGGCTTTTGCAGGAAACGATTCATTCATTCGTTGGTTTCAGGAGTGTGAAGATCTGTCCGTGAATCTCAGAGACTCTGTGCCAAGTCTTTCCTTCCACAGCACTGCATTTGGAAAATATTGACATGGCAGCTTTCCAAGCTAGATGAGGTCTGTGGTCATAAATTCACCTTTGGAAGACTGTTTGCCAGGCCTTGGCTGAATGTGAATGAGAGGAATTCACATTCGTTTAATAAAAGGGGTTTTGCCGCGACCAGGACTCTGCTTCGTGCTTTTTGGGGAAGCCAGGATCAGAACAGCAGCATCAATGGTGTTAGAATAGCATTGTCTCAATGCTGCATGAATTCTGCATTCCCCAGCATGTCACATTCCTCTTGGAGGAATTGTGAACTGGGGGCAAACCTACGTGTTACTATTGGGTGAATGAGCCGATGTAATTTACCCTCCATCTTGCACTGAAGGCTGCACGCACTGATCCTGTGTTCTGTGGCCGCCTTGAAAGTACAGCCAAATATTTTACTCATAATAGCAGTGTCCAGCCTGTGTGATATTGGCAACCAATCTTCACACAGTGAATTTACTGGGATGAAAGGAGTCCCAGGGAAGACAGTGGTGCGGTGGCCTAGAGGTGGAACTCTCACCTCACAATCAGGAGGCTGTGAGTTCGATCCTAGTTAGAGGCAGGTATTTCTCTCTGGGCACAATGAGAATTTATCTGCTGAACAAAACTCCGCATTGGCAACAGGAAGGGCGTCTGGCCAGTAAGCAAGGGATTATGAAGTCATGAAAAGGAGATACGAGTCCCAGTGAAAATCCGACCTCGGTGCTACTTTGGCATGAGAGGGAAGATGCTGTTGGCAGCTTCTCCAGTGCAAAGGTTTCAAGGAAGCACAGAAAAAAGGACTTCTCCGTGCAACTGACCCAATTGAAAACTTAAAAAGATCCGACACACAGAAGAACCAAGAAATACGGGCCTCTGCTGTGATCCTAGAGACTTTGATTCTCTGGGATTTTAAAACTCTGAATTGAGGATAGTTTTGGAAATTAAGATCGGCATGTTTACCATATTTTTCAGAGCATAAGACGTTCCAGAGTATAAGACGCTCCAAGATTTTGAAGCGGCAATTTTTTTAAAAAAAGGTTTTGCACTCTGCAGACCTCCCAAAAATGGCCCATTTTTTGTCAAAAAAAGGGCATGCATAGCCTTTAGGAGGCTTATAGAGTGCTTCTGAGAGCTGGGGGGGGGAATGATCAAAAAACGTCCTGTTTTTCACTCATTTTTGCCCTCCCCAGCCCCCAGGAGGACTCTGAAGTCTACACACGGCCATTTTTGCAAAGGGAGCAGGGTTTCGGGAGGCCAAAAATGCTGTATTTAGTGTATAAGACGCACCCAGATTTTCACCCTCTTTTTTGACGGAAAAAGCTGCATCTTATACTCCAAAAAGTACGGTAATTGCTGCAGGGAGATGATTAGAAACCTGGACAGGCATGGGTATCTAGTAGATGCCATGGTGAAACCGAGCCGAGGTGGCGCAGTGGTTAGGGTGCAGTACTGCAGGCCACTTCAGCTGACTGTTATCTGCAGTTCAGCGGTTCTAATCTCACCGGCTCAAGGTTGACTCAGCCTTCCATCCTTCCGAGGTGGGTGAAATGAGGACCCAGACTGTGGGGGCGATATGCTGAAAGCCCTATGAAGCGGTATATAAGTCTAACTGCTATTGCTATGTACCAAAAGATACATACATTCATTAGATGGAAATCTGTAAAGGAAATGAGAAGGACAGCTGCAAGTTCTTCCTCCACTCCCGTGTTCCCCCAAAAATGACAGGGTCTTATTTTCTTTTGACCCCTGAAATAAGCAATTGGCCTTATTTTTTGGGAGGTCTTATTCTTTTTGAGGTGCAGGAAGTTCCTTAACTTCAGCCTGTGGCCCGCAGATCAGCTGATCCAGAGAGAGCCGGAAGTTCTGTCTGTTTTTGGCACACTCTTGCCAGCCCTAGCGTCACTGGGCCTGCCGATCTTTTTGCAGCCGCCACTAAGAGAAGAGGCGCGGTAGCTAGGGTTTGTGGGAGTGGCCTCCGGGAGGCCTTTTGTGCATGAGTGGTAGGTGCATGCGAGGCACATGGGGCATGTTCCTCCTTCCCCCAGGAAATGGGGACCAGCTGTGCATGCGTTTAAATATTTTAGGGGAGAGCTTATTTTAGCACATGCACTCAAAAACCTGATTGGGCTTATTATCCGGGGAGGTCTTATTTTTTGGGAAAACAGGGTAGAAATGGCGCCAGAATGATTAAAGCACAGATACCGAACCACGCTTTTCTACTGATGTAAACAAAAAAAAAGCCATTTACCTTTTTCTTCAAAAAATAAAATACCTGTAACTTCCAAGCTTGCAAGACAGAGGTCCACGGGAAAAGACTAGAAGATGTTGCCTTTTCACTGAAGTATGTGGCTAATTCATAACAGCCCATTTGCTTTGATGGTTCCTCTCTACACGCCACCTAATCTATGAAAGGCATTCGGCTGCACAGATTTTTCAGATTCGTCTCTGAATGAATGATCTGCTATTAAGCAGAGGAATGAGGTTAGGAGCTTTCTGGCAGATGGCCACATAAGGTTCAGTGCAAATTATGGAAGGATATTCAGCGAGCTAATTAATTCCTAAAAAGTACACAGACCTTAAAGCTTTCTGGTCAGTCACTTGCAATAGTTCTCTGTAGCTGATCAGCACGAGAGTATAAGGTTTCCCCAAAAATAAGACCTCCCCAGATAATAAACCCATGAGCGCATGCTCTCAAATAAGCCCTCCCCTGAAAATATTGCAACACAGCAGCAGCCATGAGGTGACTATGCTCCCCGCCTCCTGCACCTCAAAGATAATAATACCTCCCCAAAAATAAGGCCAAATGCTAATTTGGGGGGGGGGGTGTCAAAAGAAAATAAGACCCTGTCTTATTTTCAGAGAAACACATTACCTGTCATTCTGTGGGATTGTCATCTTCCATTCTTTTTTTAAAGAAGTTTTTTTTTATTTTTCTACAAACACATCATTGTGTGAACAGTGTGAAACCAGAGTTACATTTTAGTACAAATAAAAAAATACCCTTCATATTCAACACAATTAACAATCTTACAGTCTTTTAATAGTAATACAGATATTTGGTTGAATTATAAACTTTCCTCAATTATTCAGTATTTCAATATATGGATTTTTTTTTCTGCCAATCTCCATGTTCTTAATATCACTCCTTTTACTACAGATAGAATAACAATAATCATACTTGTTAGGTTTAACAAACTTATATAATTCTAATAGCAATACACTCATTTCTGTAAGCCGCCCGGAGTCTTTCGGGATTGGGCGGCCTAGAAATTCAATAAATGAAATGAATGAAATGAAACCACTTCCTACAGTGCAAGGACTCTAAGCTCATCCCCCTCTTCACACCTTCCCCCATTCTAGCTGGAGATTCTATCACAGGCACCAGTGGTGGGTTTCAAAAAATTTTCGAACCTACTCTGTGGGTGTGGCCTCCTTTGTGGGAGTGGCTTGCCGGCCATGTGACCTGGTGGGAGTGGCTTGCCGGTCATGTGTTCTCTCTCTCTCTCTCTCTCTCTCTCTCTCTCTCTCTCTCTCTCTCTCTCTCTCTCTCTCTCCTTCCTTTTGTCTCTCTGTCCCTTTTTCCTTTTTTTCTTTCATCTCTCTCACTTTTTTTCTTTCTTTCTTTCTTTCTTTCTTTTCCTCTTTCTCTGTGTGAGTCTCTGGTGTGTGTGTGTGTGTGTGTGTGTCAGTGGTGGGTTTCAAAAAATTTTCGAACCTACTCTGTGGGTGTGGCCTCCTTTGTGGGAGTGGCTTGCCAGCCATGTGACCTGGTGGGAGTGGCTTGCCGGCCATGTGTTCTCTCTCTCTCTCTCTCTCCCTCTCTCTCTCTCTCTCTCTCTCTCTCTCTCTCTCCTTCCTTTTGTCTCTCTGTCCCTTTTTCCTTTTTTTCTTTCATCTCTCTCACTTTTTTTCTTTTTTTCTTTCTTTCTTTCTTTTCCTCTTTCTCTGTGTGAGTCTGTGTGTGTGTGTGTGTGTGTGTGTGTGTCAGTGGTGGGATTCAAAAATTTTGGAACCTCTTCTGTAGGTGTGGCCACTGATGGAACCTCTTCTAACCAGTTCAGCAGATTTGACGAACCGGTTCTACCGAACTGGTGCGAACTGGTAGGAACCAACCTCTGACGGGCACCAAGAGAAAATGGCTGTCACGGGGAAAGACAATTTGCAAAATCACGCCCGTATTTAAAGGCGTAGAAAACAAAACAACTATTAAATTGTGCGAACGTGCAACATTCCAGTACACGGTAATAAAATACCCTGGCATTTCAAGAGCATCTTTTATTTCAGTCTTAAATGGCATTAACGTCTTTTAAGAAATTCCCTTTTAGGGCAAGCAAAAGAAACTTAGTGAGGTGTTTCCTTGACAATTAACTTGATTGGATGCTTTTGGTAAAGCAAAATAAGCCAACCTTTGTATTGTGCAATATGGGCCTTTGTTTTTACTTTGAAAAGAAAACTGATTGTGTAATGTGTGCCTGTATGTTGTCATACATTCCTTCTCCCCCCAAAAATAATCCATCTTTTTTCTGGGACAAGGGGAAGAACCATTCTCCTGCCTTGCGAATAGTTATTCCTCTTGACCAGAGCTGTCAGGCTCAAAGGATCAAGAACAAATATATGGGTTACTTCTGAATTCTTTCTTTCTTGTTATTCTCCTATAGACAGAATCTCGCCAGACTAAAGCAATTATCCATTTACTTACTTCAAACTCCTGGAATCGAAGCTGGAAGGTTGTGTGCAAGGGTTCTCGGTATCATTATATATTCCAGCCAAGTCAGATCAAAGAGTTTGGAGCAATCAATTGTATCCGAAACGTTAATGAAAGACTCTGTGACTGTGTTCCTAACAACGCCTAACAAGTTGTTGAGAGAAAAGAAAGTCATTTTATTCATGATTGTCATTATGTGTTTTTCTATTAAGTATAATTATGAATGAAACCAAAGAAAAAGTCCTTCCAGAATCCTTGAAATTGTTTTGAGACTCCCTAAGAAACTGTTTTATTAATTCTGAGATCCCTCAATGGTGGGAATTCAGTAGCAAACAGATGATTAAAAAAAGAGACAGGAGAAAGAAGGAAAAGACATTTCCCACAATATTTTATTAAACTACCTTGCAGTTCTGCCCAAGAAACTTGATACCGTGCAATATGCCAGCTCTTTGGTGATGGGGAATAGGGAATTCTGGGTGTTGAAGTCCACGCAGCTTAAAAGTTGCTGAGGTTGAAAAACACTAATCTAGAGAAGATTTGTGTTCTGACTAGGCTTCCTAAGATCATGAAGCAGATTCCTCGTCCCGATAAAACCTCTTTTGTTTAAGTTAAAGGGAATTCCTCTCCAGCAAAGTCCAGGCAAACAGTCTTTCATAAGATTTCACAACTACAGACCTTTATCAAGCTTGGAGGGCTGCCAGGCCGATATCTTCCAAACTCCACGCTGTAGCAGCAATTACTTAGCAAGAAGTCAGGAACAGATCTTCACCCTCACGAATTGAACTAATTGTCTCCTGCAAACTCCACTCCCCTTTTGCTCCTCTTTTATTCCCTATGGGAGGGGCCATTCACCGTCCACCTGGGTCTTTACTCCTGAGTCGGCCCTTGTTCCTTAGCTGTTCCCTTCTCCTGGCAGCTCTGTGCATGTGCACAGCAGGGACAGGCTCCAGCTCTTCTTCTGCCCCACTGATCTCCGACTCCAAAGGCAGCTGATAACTGTCAGACGGCCCTGGCCCCATCTCTGCCTCCGACGCAGAGTCCTCACCAGAGCCTTCCCCAGACTCCAGGACTGCCCCATGTTCCTCCCCAACCTCCCCATTGTCTGGAGTCTGCCCGCTGGCGGGCGACAGCAGTTTGAGACTTCTTCCTTGTAATAAGAAGCTGCCATCTGGCTACCACCCGGGGGAGGGCCTTCTCTGTGGCAGTTCCGGCCCTTTGGAACGAACTCCCCGCAGAGATTCAGACCCTCACCTCTCTCCAGGCCTTCCGGAAAGCCGTCAAAACCTGGCTGTGCCGGCAGGCCTGGGGTTGACGAGTTCCCCTCCCCTCTCGACCTGTGTGGCTGTGTGATTCTTGGTTATTTTAATCACTTGTATTGTGTTCTATGTTCCCTTTCCCCCCTTGAGTTGTTCGCCGCCCTGAGTCCCTCCCGGAAAAGGGCGGCATACAAATAAAATAAATCTAAATCTAAATATAATAGCCTCAGTTTTTTAGTGTAGCTTTTAATGATTGGAGCTAGAAATAATTGAGCCAATTCCTATCCCTTCGCGTCTCATGAGTTTAAATCAAGGGGTGCGTTTTTCTTTGGATTTCCCTGCGTTTTGCTTCACGTGTGCTTTTTTTTTTTTTCTTGTCCTGACAGCTGGATCAAGTGATCCGTCAGCGTAGCCTTTCCAGTTTGGAGTTGTTCCTGTCTTGTGCTCAGAAGCAGCTGAACTGCTTGCTGCAGGAGGAAGTCACAGAAGCAGAGACAGAAGGAAAGGATTCCGTAACGTCGATCACTCTTCCTGAAGATGCCGGAGACTAGACCGCGAACTGGGATCAATCAGACAGTCTCGCGTTGTTTTAGCTAGATGTTCAGAATCCTACCGCAGGGCTTGTAAAACTAACGGTTTTGTTCTGATCAGCTCCCCAAACACGACAAACCCTCTGAAATTAACTCTAAAGATTCCTTTCTTTGGAGCGCCAGCAGCCCACGGGAAAAAAGTTTCACTCACCGCAGGCTAACAAGTCTGTCTGGCCAGAAGATTAGTTGCCTGCCACACCTATTCATCTCCGCCCCCTGCCTTTTATCCCCAGAGCTAGGGTGGGGCTTTGCTAGCAGCGGTGGCTCTTCTGTCCCAAGGATCAGCCGATAAATTTCCACTGCTCTCCTCTCCTCTGCCACATCTATTCATCTCTGCCCCCTGCCTTTTATCCCCAGAGCTAAGGTGGGGCTTCGCTAGCAGCAGTGACTCTTCTGTCCCAAGGATCAGCCGATAGATTTCCACTGCTCTCCTCTCCTCTGTCACATCTATTCATCTCTGCCCCCTGCCTTTTATCCCCAGAGCTAAGGTGGGGCTTCGCTAGCAGCAGTGACTCTTCTGTCCCAAGGATCAGCCAATAGATTTCCACTGCTCTCCTCTCCTCTGCCACATCTATTCATCTCTGCCCCCTGCCTCTTATCCCCAGAGCTAGGGTGGGGCTTTGCTAGCAGCGGTGGCTCTTCTATCCCAAGGACTGGCCCATAGATTTCCACTGCTCTCCTCTCCTCTGCCACATCTATTCATCTCCGCCCCCTGCCTTTTATCCCCAGAGCTAGGGTGGGGCTTCGCTAGCAGCAGTGGTTCTTCTGTCCCAAGGACCAGCCGATAGATTTCCACTCTCTCCTCTCCTCTGCCTTCTGCGCACACATGCATCGGGCACTGGACAAAGCTGTTCCTCCTCTTCCTCATCAGCCAGACCTGGGGGCTGTTGACTCTCCATCTGAGGGCTGGTGGATGGCCCAGGCTCTGCCTCTCTCTCTGACAGCTCCATTCCCTCTTCCCTCCTTGGAGGTCTCATGTTGCCTTGATGCTGACCCTGGCTCCCATGCCTCCTCTTCCTCTGATTCGTCTGCTGGAGGGGCCAGTGGCCGAGAGGCCACAACAGTTTGTGTGAAATCTTGGCAAAGCTAATGAGCGCCAAGGGCTCCCACATAGTTTTAACAAGAAATGCAGTCATTGGCACATCTCCGTAAACCCACGTATTCCCAGCAACAGAGTAGGTACATTTATCCTTCACTAACCTAAGCTTCTTTTTTATTTATAATGTTGCATGGAGGCAGCATTGCTTTTGTTATTTATGTCATACTAAACCGGCATTTATTCAATTTATCAATTGAAAGAATTTTCAATCTCTGAAATAAAACGAACTCTCATCCAAATTGAAAACACTAATTGGAGACGTTCAAATAACAACTGGGGTTGAAACGCCTTATTATTTATTTGCATCTGTTCCAAAGTGGCCTGTTGCATTCTCTACGTGTGTGTCTTTTCATGGGGAAAAAAAAGTTGTTGTTTTTTTCAGTTTCATGGTTTGCCTTAAGATTCCCTCCTTAGCTGGGAAGCCAAATCTGTTGTGTTATTACTTCTATTGTTCTTATAGGTTAGGATTATCACCTTAATTCATGCAAGGAAATAACAATACTTGAAGGCATCAACAAGGTGGGGAAAATGTTTAGTAGCTGTAATGCAAAATTACCCAATCTTGAGAACTGGAAGATGGGCGGACTTCAGCTCCCAGAATTCATTCACTCTAGTGGTGGGTTTCAATTTTGTTTACTGCCGGTTCGCTCGTGCATGCGCAGAAGCGTTCAAGCGGGTGGGCGGAGCCTCCCGCCACCTCTACGACCGGTTCGCCTGATCCGGGCCAAAAAATGGGAGCAACCCACCACTGATTCCCTCCCAGAATCCATGCTATCTCTGGAATCCTGGGAGTTGAAGTCCACGCGTCTGAAAGTTTTCAGGGTTGAGAAATCCTGCTCTAAGGCACATTGTGATCTGCAAGGGCAGTGGTGTCCTTTAGACTGCAAAACCAGTTTCGTGAAATTGAAATTAGAAATTGAAATTAGGTTTCTGAGGACACTGGGATTTCTTGGGGGTTTGGAGAAGATGTTGAATGTTTTAAGCTTTTTATGTTCCAAGGGGTTTGGAGGAATGTAATGGTTGGGGTGGCTTTTGGACGCACTCTGGTATACATTCTTAATTTGGGCTGTTCCAGACAATAAAACACACTACTAAAAATTGGCCGCGTTGTGGGCAAATTCCAGTGGCAACATCTCAGAAGGCATTGGAGCTGTAGAGGGGTAGGTTGATCTCTTCGTGGTATGTACACCCCGGCTTTCAATGATGCAATCAAGTTAAAGAAATGGAAAGAGTCTGTGAAATTTCCATGGCTGTTTGTAGGTGTGTAAAAGGAACAGAGGAGCTAACACTAATGTAATTATTCACTTTGGAGTATAAATTTTAATTGTTTTTCTTGCGCTTCGCAAGATGCTATATATATATATATATATATATATATATATATATATATATATATATATATATATATATATATATATATATATATGTATGTATATATATATATATATGTTAATGGTTTAAACGATGAAATAATTGAGCAACTTAGTGCTTTTATGCTTGTTACTGTGAAAATTATTCTTTACCAAATAATCCCGTGTTCGGTGTGTTTCTTCTTCAAGGAGTCTTTTTAATTGAATTGAATTGAATTGAATTTTATTATTTGTATGCCGCCCTTCTCCGGGAAGGACTCAGGGCGGCGAACAACTCAAAAAGGGGAAAAGGGGAACATAGAACAGAATACAGATAATTAAAATAAGCAAGAATCACGCGACCACACAAGTCGAGAGGGGAGGGGAACTCATCAACAACAGGCCTGCCGGCAAAGCCAGTTTTTGACGGCTTTTCGGAAGGCCTGGAGAGAGGTGAGGGTCCGAATCCCTGCGGGGAGTTCGTTCCAGAGGGCCGGAGCTGCCACAGAGAAGGCCCTCCCCCGGGTAGTAGCCAGGTGGCATTGGCTAGTAGACGGAACCCGGAGGAGGCCAACCCTGTGTGATCTAATGGGTCTTTGGGAGGTAATTGGCAGCAGGTGGTCTCTCAAGTACCCAGATCCAATACCATGAAGGGCTTTATAAGTTACGAGTAGCACTTTGAAGCGTATCCGGAGACTGATCAGTAGCCAGTGTAGCTCGCGGAGGATAGGTGTAACGTGGGTGTACCAAGGTAAATGTACGTATGAAGTGTGTTTGTGTGGGTGTGTATCAGTGGTGGGTTCCGACCGGTTTGGCCAAACCGGCAGTAGCTTGACGGCCTGGGTCGCTGGAACCGGCAGTCACCTAGATCTGCCCCACCCCAAAACTGCTTCACTCAGCGGCGCCTACAAGGGCGCCATCTAGTTTTTTGCTTCTGCACATGCGCAGATCAATTTTAGTTATACTGTGCAAGTGCATGCAGCCCACATCAAGTGGATGCGTGCATCCCTCCTCAAGCTCACATGTGCGGCCTGCATCAAGCGCATGTACGGAGCCCACATCAAGCACATGCACACAGCCCGTATCAATAAACAGAGAGATAGAATCAAGATCCCGTGAAGTGTTAATACCACTTTATAAGGACTTGGTAAGGCCACACTTGGAATGCGGCATTTAGTTTTGGTCGCCATGATATAAAAAGATGTGGAGACTCTGGAAAGAGTGCAGAGAAGAGTAACGAAGATGATTAGGGGACTGGAGGCTAAAACATATGAAGAACGGTTGCAGGAACTGGGTATGTCTAGTTTAATGAAAAGAAGGAGTAGGGGAGACATGATAGCAGTGTTCCAGTATCTCAGGGGCTGCCACAAAGAAGAGGGAGTCAAACTATTCTCCAAAGCACCTGAGGGTAGAACAAGAAGCAATGGTGGAAACTAATCAAGGAGAGAAGCAATTTAGAACTGAGGATAAATTTTTTGACAGTGAGGACAATTAATCAATTGCCTCCAGAAGTTGTGAATGCCCCAACACTGGGAGTCTTTAAGAAGATGTTAGATAGCCGTGTGTCTGAAACGGTATAGGGTTTTCTGCCTAGGCAGGGGGTTGGACTAGAAGACCTCCAAGGTCCCTTCCATCTCTGCTATTGTATTTTATTGTATAAGTGCGTGCGGTATGCCCCTAAGCAAACCAGTAGTTGCCGGAACCCACCATTGGTACGTATGTTTGGAAAACAATGGCTCATTTCTTCATGTAGAAAACTCTTGTTTGTTTTTAATTTATTGGGGGAACAAAGAGGGGCTTAGTGTTCACCCAAATTCTTCCGCTGATCTTTTAGTAAGGCTAGAAAGCCAAGAAGTGTCCCACTCTGTATTCACACCTCAATTTATTATTATTATGTATTAAAATTGTATGCCACCCATCTCATCACCCAAGGTGACTCTGGATGGCTTACAATGCAGCGAATTTCCATTCTCGGTAGAAATAGATGTTCTGCTTCCTTCCATCCATTTTATAGCAAGGCTAGCTGATAACTCGGCGTAGCCCTGGTATGTATGTATCCCAATCGTGTATTAGAGGGAGCCACCTTCTGGAGCACTGTGAAGCCGTAACTGTGGCAACTCCACTATGCTGAACAGTGGAAGCCATTTTAAGGCACAACAGGCTGTATCTAAACAGCGCTTGAATCCAAAATGCACACTATCACTGTCAAAAGTACCGTGACTTGACACTATAGATATAATTCAGTCCTTTTCATTTCAGCGGCCCAGGCGTTCCAGAGTTATGCTGGAACACACACAGACACAGACACTGAGGGGTGTTAGGGGTGTCTCACCCCCACAGTATTTGTTTCCAGAGAGTAAGTCATCTGTGTATCAAGCTTGGTTGAAATTGCTCAAGGGGTTCCAGAGTTATGCTGGAACACACACACACACACACAGCAATTTTTATACATATAGAATGTCTTCAGCAAGAAAAATGAGCTGAGGCAAAGAGTTATCCAATGGTGTTTTTTGTTTTTTTTTGGCCCAAATAATGTAGGGTTTTTTTTTTAATCTGGTGCCAAGAAAAATTGCCTTGAGGTTAAAATTTCATTGGATAGAGTTTCAGCTGACAAATGGACAACTACAGGAAGGAGCTAAAGGGCTTTGGGTGTTCTGTAAATGGTTTGGGCCTTAAGGCATGTTTTTACTAGTCAGTGCAAAGCCTCCTTAGATGGTACTAAGATGAGAAGATTCCAGGCAAAGGGGAAAAATCCAAAATATTCTGGAGATTTAAGACTAACTAGACAATTTATGACTCATTAGGTTAGTCTTTCTTCTACATATAATAAAGGCTCCTGCCATTTCCCTCCCATTACAACTTTCAGAAGCTCTCCAGTGAAGTCACCTCATCCTTGGCTCACCTGTAGAACTGCCTGCCATTTTGCTGAGGGGAGGGAAATCCAAGACTGCCACGGACCATGAGGAAAACTGCATCCCCTCCCCACTCTGGCATGTCTTCAAGGGCCGCCTTCCAGGGAGGTAGAAGGCTCACACGTTGACTGCTGCCCCCCTCCCCTCACCCAACCCTACCTTGCAGAGGTCATCCAAACTTCTCCCTTGTCCTTCCTCTTTTCACATATAATCATGAAAGATTAGGTTTGCATGTGAAAATTCAATTTAACTGAGGTATTGCTAAAATCTATGCACAGGAATGTGTGACCCGACAACAGCGCGCCCGACAACAGCGCCCCGACAAAACCGTGGCGATAAAACCACGACATTGACAGCGCGCCAACGAATGAGCACAGAAGCACGCCGACAAGAGCGCCGACAGAAGCGCCATTATGGTTAAGGTAAGGGTAAGGGTAAGAGTTAGGGCTACGTTTAGGGCTAGGGTTAGGTTCAAGGTTAGGTTTAGGGTTAGGTTCAGGGTTAGGGTTAGGGTTAGGGTTACATTTAGGGTTACATTTAGGGTTACATTTAGGGTTAGGTTTTAGAGCGCGCTTCTGTTGGCGCGCTGTTGTTGGTGCGCTTCTGTGCTCATTCGTCGGCGCAATTTCAAACTCGCGCTTTTCTCCCCTCGGTTTTATTGGTGCGCTTCTGTCGAGCGCGCATTTGTCGGTGAACCACAGGAATCTTGTCAACTAATGGTCAGCACCTGATTAGAGTTAGATAAGGGCCCATGGCACTTAAGGCAGGTTGGACTTACTGTATTTTTCGGAGTATAAGATGCACCGGAGTATAAGACGCACCAAGATTTTGAAGAGAGACAAAATTAAAAAAAAAAAGTTTTTGCACTCTGAAGACCTCCCAAAAACAGACCGTTTTCACAAAAATGGGCCCGTTTTTTTGTTTTTAAAAAAAGGCATGCACAGCCTTTAGGAGGCTTGTAGAGAGCTCCTGGGGGCTGGGGGGATAATGAGTAAAAAACAGCCCATTTTCAGTCAAAAAAAGGGCATGCATAGCCTTTAGGAGGCTTCTGGGGGCTGGGTAGAGGCAAAAACGAGCAAAAAAACCAAGCCACTTTTCGCTCATTTTTGCCCTCCCCAGCCCCATGAGTGTTCTGGAAGCCTCCTAAAGGCTATGCATGGCCATTTTTGCAAAGGGGGAGGAGTTTCAGGAGGCCAAAATGTTGTATTCCGTGTATAAGACACACCCAGAGTTTCACCCTCTTTTTTTGGGGGGGGGGAAGGTATGTCTTACACTCCAAAAAATACGGTAGTTCACTTGTGGCTATGTAGGAATTCTAGGCTGATCCCTCTCTTAACTCTGCCCTCAAATCGGCCAAAAGGTGCTTTTTCAAGAGGCAACTGGACTTTCTATTTTTCTGTAAACCACTTAGAGACAGCTGTAAAGCACCATGGAACAATATATTAATCAAAGTCCCAGTGCTATGATGTAGCTGCTTAAAGGATGAAGAATACTGCTTTCTCTTCTTTCCAGAAATCATCCTTTGGAAATTTACATCTGTCTTGCCTGGTTGACATTTCCCCCCCTGTTCCTCCAAGATGTAACTTATGTACTACATAAGATAAAAGGGGTCTGTATTGGTTTCTCCGCTTTGGAGAAGAGGATCTGCAGAGAGATCAAAATTTCAAGATGATGGACTATCTTCAACCACAATTATCCCTGTTTCTATATCATGGGCAGGGGTGGGTTTCAACCGGTTCGCAGCGGTCCCCGCGAACCGGTTGGTTGGTGAACCCGGGAACTTCCAGGAACGGCGAAGGGCCCACCCGGTTGGTCGGCGAACCCGGGAACTTCCGGGAACGGCGTAGGGCCCACCCGCTCCTTACCCGGTTTTGACGAGTTCTGCGCTTCCACGCATGCGCAGGACGCATACAGCACCTGTGCGATCCTCCAGGAGCAGCTGGAGCATTGCACAGACTCTAGTACGCATGCGTGCGCTGCGCACGTGCACAAGGACGCCGCCGGCCCCGTTCCAACCAAACCGGTTGGAACGGGGCGAGAAACCCACCCCTGATCATGGGTGTCAAACTCAAAGCCCGCGGGCCAGATGCAGAGGAGGACCAGTCTGCAGTGCCTCTGCCAGCGAAAATGGAGCTCCGATTTCGGCTGCAACAGCCTCCTGCAGGTCTCTGCCAGTGAAAACGGAGCCCGGGGAGGTCCATTTTCGCTGGCAGAGGGTTGCAGGAAGCCGCCGCAGCTGAAAACAGCCCAGGTTGGCCGCACACTGCCTCCCTGATCTTTGTTTTCGCTGGCAGAGGGCTGCAGGAGGCCGTCACAGCTGAAAATGAAGCCTCAATGAGTGACATCGAGGTGGCCATGCCCATCCTGGCCATAGCAATAGCAATAGCAGTTAGACTTATATACCGCTTCATAGGGCTTTCAGCCCTCTCTAAGCGGTTTACAGAGTCAGCATATTGCCCCCAACAACAATCTGGGTCTTCATTTTACCCACCTCGGAAGGATGGAAGGCTGAGTCAACCCTGAGCCGGTGAGATTTGAACAGCTGAACTGCAGAACTGCAGTCAGCGGAAGTGGCCTGCAGTGCTGCATTTAACCACTGCGCCACCTCGGCTCTCTGCCATGGCCATGCCCCCATTGGTCTCCTCTCTTGAAATAAATCCTGTTTGGATTAAGTTCCAGATTAATTAGCGAGAAACTCAGGTTCACTTGTTGAACCCCAAACATCCAAATGGTGACAATTCATCCACGGAACCTGACAGAATCTTTATGTTTGGTCGTGCAATCCGCCAGATGTTTAGACAAGAAGAAGAAGAAACACGCAGGAAGTACAGGCAGATGTTTTGCAGGGGAACATACCGTGCGTGCAATTTGCAATTATGATCTAGATTTCCCCTTTGCTGCTCCTTTTAAAAATAATAATCATCATGCAGTGGCCTATAAAACCGTATCATAAAATAGCAAATGTTATGGGTCCTTGAGAACGTCTTCTTTTATGAGTAATCCAAACTTTTGATCATTCTGATCTGTACTGAAACTGCTCTTAGAAAATAAAAAATATGTGGTTCTCCGTCTCCTGGAGCCCTATGTATTTTACAGGGAGGGATGTACATTCGTGACATTGTTTTGAGGTGAATAATTTTCTGCAATAACAGAAGCCACCTACCTATTTTTTTTTCTTTCTGACTTGCAAACTGCCTCTAAAGAAATAGACCTTTTAATACATGCCAGTTTGGGGAGGGTTTTTTTTTCCCCTTCTCGTCTGTAATTCTGCACATTTCCAACTTCCTTATAAACCCAGCATTTTTTCCATTGTGCTTTGTGACTAATGAGGCATAAGAATGTCGAAGCATAAATACTTGGGCTACTCTATCTTCCCCCTGTGATGTTTTAACTGCCAAATTGACAGTTGGCTCTAAGAAAGGTAAAAACTGCAGCGGGCAACAGAAACCAAGGGATGAATTTGTCTCCTGACCACACGCAACTCTAGCACTGCACACAAATACATATGGAAAATTCTCGCTAATATCGCCTGAACTGGAGCATGGATTTGACCCTGCCAAAATATACGAAAGGCTTGTCTTTAGAGAAAACCAGAAACGCCCCCATTAGAAGGTCAATTTTTGGAACTGCAAAATGACAACAATGAAAACAAGTATATAAGGCAGTGGTGGGTTTCCAAAATTGTTCGAATCTACTCTGTGGGTGTGGCCTCCTTTGTGGGAGTGGCTTGCTGCCCATGTGACCGGATATGAAGATGCCGATGACACTTGTCAGAACCACCTTAAATTACCTCACACACAGCACTGGCATGCATAAGAATAGGATGTAAACTTGTTTTCTAAAAGGCATCTTTGGTTTGCGTTAAAACAACTTCAACACACGCAATGTTCTGATTGCACCACAAACGCAGTAGTCATCCTTACCTTTCACAGAGGCACTGAGTTTTATAAATATGAGCATGATAGTGTAGAATAATCATATCCAAGGACCAATGGTGGGTTTCAAAAAAGTTTGGAACCTCTTCTGTAGGTGTGGCCTGCTTTCCGGGTCCACTGGTGGAACCTCTTCTAACCGGTTCGGTAGATTTGATGAACCGGTTCTACCGAATAGGTGCGAACTGGTAGGAACCCACCTCTGATATAAGGCATAGATAGCAATTTTAATACAATACAATACAATACAATACAATACAATACAATACAATACAATACAATACAATACAATACAATACAATACAATACAATAGCAGAGTTGGAAGGGACCTTGGAGGTCTTCTAATCCAACCCCCTGCCTAGGCAAGAAACCCTACACCACTTCAGACAGATGGCTATCCAACATCTTCTTAAAGACTTCCAGTTTAGTATATTGATATGGAAGCGGAAATACACCGATGAGAGGAAGAGTGGGAAGCAGAAGGGAGAAGAAAGATGGGAAGAGAGGGATAGGAGAGAGGGTAAGGGGGGAAGATGAGGAGGATAAGGAGGAGTGGAATGTAGAGAGAGGAGAAGGAGAAAGGAAGGGGAAGTAGAGTAGGAAAGGATGATGGAGGGAAGATAGGAAGTAGGAGAGAGGTAGAAGAAAGAGGTGTATGGAGAGCAGAAGAGCTAATAATGGGTGTTAACTTTTGGGGGGGCGTTGATGACAAGAGGAACTGATGTAATCATTATTTAATACTATATGATACTGGCTATGTATAGTATACATGTGATTGTATGTTATGAAAATGGAAATAAAAATTATAAAAGAAAAATAAAAGACTTCCAGTGTTGAGGCTTTCACAACTTCTGGAGGCAAGTTGTTCCATTGATTAATTGTTCTCACTGTCATGAAATTTCCCTTCTGGCCACCTCACCCCTCACCCCAGGGATGGGATTCAATTTATTTTTTTACTACTGGTTCTGTGGACGTAGCTTTGTGGGCATGGCAGGGGAAGGTTGCAAAACCCCCATTCCCTCCCCACTGCCTGCAATTTGGCAGTTCGAATCTCACCAGGCTCAAGGTGCACTCAGCCTCCCATCCTTCTGAGGTCGCTAAAATGAGGACCCAGATTGTTGGGGTGCAATTCAATTTAACTGACGTATTGCTAAAAACTATGCCCAGGAATCTTGTCAACTAATGGTCAGCACCTGATTAGAGTTAGATAAGGGCCAATGGTACTTAAGGCAGGTTGGACTTACCGTATTTTTCGGAGTATAAGATGCCCCGGAGTATACGACGCACCAAGATTTTGAAGAGAGGCAAAATGTAAAAAAAGTTTTTGCACTCTGAAGACCTCCCAAAAACGGCCCGTTTTTGTGACTCTGTAAACCACTTAGAGATGTCTGGAAAGCCCTGTGAAACGGTATATAAGTCTAAGTGCTATTGCTATGTGGCATATCTTGTATGAGCTTGCAATCTATATTAACATTACACCTAGGTTAAAAAAAACATAATAAAATACCAATGTTAAAGAGATCTGTATTCAGATAGCAATGTCTAGGCCATCTAACCATTGAAGCGCAGTATTGTTTATATTTTTTTTTTACAAAAAACAATATACTAGACCGATTTATGCACTCGGCTTACTGCCAATCATGATGTGGTCTACAGTTTGATGTGGGACCCCACAGTCACTGAGGGGAGGGTGCTATGCCTCATTTATAGAATGGAGCTGCTGATTCTGCTCCACAGAGGAATGATTGAGTCTGTCATCTGCACCTCCATAACTGTCTGGTTTGGCTCTGCAACCCAACAAGACAGACACGGACTTCAGAGGATAATCAGAACTGCAGAAAAAACAATTACTGCCAACCTGCCTTCCATTGGGGACCTGTATATTACACGAGTCAAAAAGAGGGCCATGAAAATATTTACAGACCCCTCACATCCTGGACATAAATTGTTTCAACTTCTACCTTCAAAATGATGTTATAGGGCACTGCATACCAGGACAACTAGACACAAGGACAATTCTCCCCCCCCCTCCATGCTATCACTTTGCTAAACAACTAATTCACACAACACTGTCAAACCGTTTAGTAAGGCTGTGTTACTACTATTCTTCTCAACCTTCCTATTACCTATTATCTCCTTTTCTACTTCTGACTGTAATTTTGTTGCTAGCATCTTTACGATTTATATTGTTTTATTTAGTTCTCTGGTATGGTTTATGTTGATTGCTTATTTAGTATCCTGTTGTGGCCCAGCAGGTGCCGTTGGAGCTGCCACCAGACTCTGACAGCGAGGGGCCCTATGAGTCGGCTCTGGAGGATGTGGAGGACCCTGGGCAGAGTTCCGACTCCGAGCAGGGCACAGAGAGGCTGGTTGGCCACCAGGAGGCACCTGAGCCTTGGACCAGTGGGGAGGAGACAAGGGAGAGTGAGCCGGACGCCAGCAGTGAGTTGTTCCTGGATGCACGGCACCGAAAAGCTAATAGGAGTAAGGAACAGTTGCACAAGTACAGGAAGTAATTGCACTCAGCTGGTGGTCATTAGGCTCCTCTCCAGACTATAAAAGGACTGCTTGTGCACACGCCCTTTTGCAGAAGTCAATGCAGGAGCTAATGTTGGAGAACATTATTGTGAGCTTGGCAGGCTGGATTGCTGCCAAGCCTTATCTGTGCTGGATTGCTGCCCAAGCTTGTCTGTGCCAGTTTTCTGCCAAGGACCTGTCTGTCTGTTAATTAAATGCCATAACTTATCTTTGGCTCAGAGTGTGTGTTGGTGTGGGACGAGGGTGGTCAGAACAGTATCCTATGACTATCACTAAGTTCTTATGATTTATGATGAATGCATTTTTATGATGACCATGATTTATCACTTATAGCTTTTATGTACACTGAGAGCTTGGGTACCGAAGACAAAGTCCATGTGTGCCCAATAACACTTGTGCCAATAAAGAATTCTAATTCTAATTATACAGAGAATCCCAGCAGAGGTGCAAATCTTATTCAGGATTATCTATTGCTAGTGTGATAATTCAAACCCCACACCTTTTGTGTAGGGTCATTTCAATGTCTGTCTATGACTGGGCCACCATTGACCCATTTCACTTTTCTTTGGGAACCGATGTTAAAAGTTGTCAAATTCATATAGCTCAATACTTCCCAGGTCCACAACCCCACACAGCAAACCTTTGGAAAAAAATCTCTTTGATACAGATATTGAGTCCAATTGCACGCAGCTAAAAAGGTAAAGGTTCCCCTCGCACATATGTGCTGGTCGTTCCCGACTCTAGAGGGCGGTGCTCATCACCGTTCCAAAGCCGAAGAGCCAGCGGTGTCCGAAGACATCTCCGTGATCATGTGGCCGGCATGACTAAAAGCTGAAGGTGTACGGAACGCCGTTCCCTTCCCTCCAAGGGTGGTTCCTATTTTTCTACTTGCATTTTTACGTCCTTTCGAACTGCTAGGTTGGCAGAAGCTGGGACAAGTAATGGGAGCTCACTCTGTTACGCCGCGCTTGGGATTTGAACCGCTGAACTGCCGACCTTTCTTATCGACAAGCTCAGCGTCTCAGCCACTGAGCCACTAAGTCTTAGCCGCTAAGCCACTTCGTCCCGATGCAGCTAAGATCACCCAAATATTTGGGCTACCCTGATACAAATCAGGATAATAGAGCAATTTTAAAGGCAGTAAACCCATGGGGAGAGAACAGGCTTTCCAATTGCGGTATTAAAAAGACAAAGAAAAACAGTTTTTTAAAAAACACATTGAAATATTATTTCTCTCAATGTTTGGTCATTATTACATGGCTATGGAATTTGGTCTACAGTCTTTTGTTTGGCACCTGAACTCTGAGTGTCACGAATGACTTCATTACAGCTGCTTCCAGTTTAAGAGTCAGAAAAGTTAATTAAAAGAACTTTTAAAATAGATGTCTGACAGCATTTGTGGTGAGAAATGAGCAGTAACGAGTGAAGTGTTGCTCCGAGTTAAGCCGCATAAAATGGGGAGATTTAAAAAAAAAACATAGAGGATAACTATACTCTTAATTACGTCTCCTGGAGATTCTTGTCTTACTACTCATTAGCAGATTTTAGAATCCCAACCTGTTGAATAAGCACCTTCTTGACTTTGGAAGTCATGTCTCTCAACCTTGGTAACTTGAAGTTGGATGGATGTTGTTAATTCTCAGAATTCCTCAATCAGCAACATCACAAAGGGTATAATAGCTAAGTGCAAGGACATTTGAAATCCCCCCTTTTCATTGCTGTTGGCAACTTCAAACAATTGCTAAATAAATGGTTGTAAGTCAAGGGTTACATTCTTATCTGTTGTGGAGTTGTTGACAAACCAGAGGGGGGTTCCTACCAGTTTGCACCTATTCGGTAGAACCGGTTCGTCAAATCTACCGAGCCGGTTAGAAGAGGTTCCACCAGTGGACCCGGAAAGCAGGCCACACCTACAGAAGAGGTCCCAAACTTTTTTGAAACCCACCACTGGTCCTTGGATATGATTATTCTACACTATCATGCTCATATTTATAAAACTCAGTGCCTCTGTGAAAGGTAAGGATGACTACTGTGGTGCAATCAGAACATTGCGTGTGTTGAAGTTGTTTTAACGCAAACCAAAGATGCCTTTTAAAAAACAAGTTTACATCATATTCTTATGCATGCCAGTGCTGTGTGTGAGATGATTTAAGGTGGTTCTGACAAGTGTCGTCGGCATCTTCATATCCGGTCACATGAGCAGCAAGCCGCTCCCATCTGGTCACATGGGCAGCAAGCCACTCCCACAAAGGAGGCCACACCCACAGAGTAGGTTCGAACAATTTTTGAAACCCACCACTGTGACAAACTATTGTTTATGGTCACTTCAGGGGTCCCCCACGATGTGGTTACATATCAAGGAGAGAAGCAACCTAGAACTAAAGACAACATTTCCTAACAGTGAGAACAATTAACTTTCAGAACTTCCTTTCAGAACTAGTGGGTGTTTTATCATTGGAAGTTTTGAAGAAGAGAGTTGTCCAGAATTGTATAGTGTCTCCTGCTTGTGCAGAGGTTTGGAGTAGAAGACCTCCAAGGTCCCTCCCAACTCAGTTATTCTCTTCCTCTGTTTAAGGAAGCAAATATTTCTCAAATGATGACCCACCAGGTCATAAATTTGTAGTTATCAGTTTGTCAAACATGTGCAAGGTAGCAGGTGTAAATATAAGCATGGATATAAATGAAAGAAATGAATACAGATAGATGGGGACAGTAGGACAGGGATGTTAGGCACGCTGGTGCGCTAATGCACGCCCCCTTTATGGACCTCTTAGGAATGGGGTGAGATCCAGGGTAGACAGTTTAAAATTGAAGCTGGGGGGTGTTGAGGCTGTAACAACGGAGTCAGGTAGAGCATTCCAGGCGTTGACCACTCTGTTGCTGAAGTTGTATTTCCTGCAATCGAGTTTGGAGCAGTTTACCTTGAGTTTGTATCGATTGATTGCCCGTGTATTATTGTGGTTGAAGCCAAAGATGTTGTTGACAGGTAGGACGTTGTAGCAGACAATTTTGTGTACTGTGCAGGCGGCCTGGTTCCAGATTGTCTAAACCCAAAATTTCGATCCTGGTGGTATAAGGGACTGTATTGTGAGTACAGGAGTGGAGTATTCTTCTCGTGAAATACCTCTGAACCTGCTCAATCGTGTTAATGTCCGATATAAAAGGTGGATTCCAGGCGGACAAGCTGTATTCAAGAATTGGTCTGGCAAAGGTTTTGTATGCCCTAGTTAGCACTACAATGTTACCGTAGAAGAAGCTTTGCAAAATTAGGTTAACAACTCTTCATGTCTTTTTGGCAATGATGTTACATTGGCTCTGGGGCTTGATCGTTTGAGATGAGTACTCCAAGGTCCTTGACAGAGTGAGGGTGGTCTACGAGGTCGTATCCACCCAACTTGCATTTGGTGTTGTGATTTGTACTGCTAATGTGTAGGACATGTGAGCATTTGTAGGTCGAGATTTGGAGTTGCCAATTGCACAACTATTCAAACCAGTGGTGGGTTGCTGCCGGTCCGCATTGGTTCTCGCAAACCAGTTGGTCACTGAACCCGGAAGTAAGCCTGCCCCGCCCCCAGCCCTGTATACCCGGCCAGACAGTATTTTGTCCCTTCTGTCTCCCCGTTGCTCAGAAAAGCAACTTCGGGAAGGTCCTTTGCTAGCAGGCAATTTCTAGGATGCCTGCTGCCACCAAAGGACCTTCCCAGAGTTGCTTTTCTGAGCAACGGGGAGACAGAAGGGACAAAATACCATCCGTTTTCCCCGTGTTCAGAAAAGCAACTTCGGGAAGGTCCTTTGCTAGCAGGCAGGCGTCCTAGAACTGGCAAGCCACTCCCACAAAGGAGGCCACAGCCACAGAGTAGGTTCCCAAAAATTTTGAAACCCACCACTGATTCAGACATATGGACAAGGTTGCTTTGTAGGGTAGCAGCATTGCCAGTGGTGTTGAATAATTTTACTGGATATATTCTACCCTGTCTTGGAAGCATCTGTTATCCTAATACTAAAGCTTTGAAATAATTGTTTGTGACAAAGTTTGGAGCAAATCAAAGCTTGTGGGAAGGAAAGACAGCAACAACAAAAACAATATCTGAAGCCACATCTGGAATCCACGTCATCGTCTAGCCAAGCCCTGCACACAAGGACATGAGATAAAAAGGAACAAGTGTGAGTGGTACATTTGTTACACGTCAATTCCTTTTGACCCTGCCTTTCTCTCACTCAGCTTTGGAGCAATACAAAGGCTTGCAAAATAAGACGTGGCCTTGAGGGCATAGCTGTGGTTGCCATCTTGACTTTGTTGACTCCTTTCCTGAGGACATTTGTGCTTCATCTTCCAGGGCAATGGTAGTCAGAAAATCTCTGTGGTGTTTTCAAGGCTTCACGGAGCTGCTTCAGAGCAAGGGTTGGCAACCTTAAACACTCAAAGAGCCACAAAGTTCCTAACCGGAAGCCCCCCATTCAATTCTGGAGACAACTGGAAGTCTGGTTCCCTCACCATAGAGTCTCCTCCTAGCCGGGTGTCCTTTTTCCTGTGCCAACCAGAAGTCCAGTTCTTCCACTATAGAATCTCCTCCTAGCCCAGCATCCTTTTTCATCTACCTGTCCTAACGAAAAGCCCTATCAATTGTGGAGTCAAGCGGTGACATGCGGCTCCAGACCCAGGGGTTGCTAAACCCTGCTTCAGGGGATGACAGTGAGAGGGTAATACCTCCAAACAACCATTAAAAAAATATCTAATTTTAAAAAGCATAAGATTATAATGCCTTTTCTCTCTAGTGCCTTATTTCACAGACCTTCATGAGTGGAAACAATGGGTGGAAGGCATCAACCAAATGTTGCTCAGGGGACTTCGAAGTCTATCCTGTAAATAAAACAATAATAATATTAAATAAAGTCCCATGTAAAAGCAGGCACTTTGGTGGCTAGTTTCAAGGGTTTAAAACTGTACAGATAATAAGAATGTTCCACTCGAGCCAATATGTTGCAGTGAGAGGGATCTTGGAGTGGTAGTGGACAACCACTTAAATAGGAGCCAGCCGTGTGCAGCAGCTGCCAAAAAAGCCAACACAGTTCTAGGCTGCATAAACAGAGAGATAGAATCAAGATCACGTGAAGTGTTGATACCACTTTATAAGGTCTTGGTAAGGCCACACTTGGAATATGGCATTCAGTTTTGGTCGCTACGATGTAAAAAAGATGTTGAGACTCTAGAAAAATTTCAGAGAAGAGCAACAAGGATGATTCGGGGAGTGAAGGCTAAGACATATGAAGAACGGTTGCAGGAATTGGGTCAGAGGGGGTATTCAACAGGTTCTGACCAGTTTTGGAGAACCAGTAGCAGAAAGTTTGAGTAGGTCAGAGAACTGGTAAATACCACCTGTGACTGATCCCGCCACCATCTATTCTGTACCTCCCGAGTCCCAGCTGATTGGGAGAAAATAGGGATTTTGCAGTATCCTTCCCCTGGAGTGGAGAGGAAATGGGGATTTTACAGTATCCTTCCCCTGCCACCAAGCTACGCCCACAGAACCGGTAGTAAAAAAAATTGAAAGCCACCACTGAACTGGTTATGTCTACTTTAATGAAAAGAAGGATTATGAGAGACATGATAGCAGTCTTCCAATATCTCAGGGGCTGCCACAAAGAAGAGGGAGTCAAGCTATTCTCCAAAGCATCTGAGGGCAGGACAAGAAGCAATGGATGGAAATTAATCAAGGAGAGATGCAACCTACAACTAAGGAGAAATTTCCTGACAGTTAGAACAATTAATCAATGAAATAACTTGCCTCCAGAAGCTGTGAATGCGCCAACACTGGAAGTTGTTTTTCTAAAAAAGAGATTGAATAACAATTTGTCTGAAATGGTATAGGGTTTCCTGCCTAACCACTGGGTCGGACTAGAAGACCTCCAAGGTCCCTTCTAACTCTGTTATTCCATTCCATTCCATTCTATTCTAGATTCAATGGATATCTTTTTGACATTCAAAAACCACGTCTGTTCTTGCTAGATAGGTATCAAAGTGTGGTGGGTACATATCACCCTGCCTTTCCTATTAAGGCAATAGTCTTAACCAGCCAAATGGCTTGTGTTTCTCTCCTTGTTTTAAGCATGAGAAAGATGGGAAATCTGTGTGATGAAAACAAATCCTTAGAACCTCCTTTGAACCTTCACAAGGCCGGGGATGATATGTACACACAACACTTCGGAGTTGGATGAGGGCAGAAGAAAGGCCTCTCCAGCATCCTTGAACCCCATGAGGTCAACCGATATTTCATGTCCCAAGAGTACGAGGAAGCGAGCCAAGAGATTAAATTGCCCTCCCCGTTATATTGCCTGTTTAAGAATAATTCATCAGGTGCTGTGACACCCTGGTTATTTTCCATCTGTTCGAGCAAGGCATCTGTTAAGGCTCAACACACCAGGCTGTTGATTCTGGATCGAAACCTACTACTAGCTGGCACGCCCAACGTTCGAGTGACTTAACTGTGCAAGACAGATGAAATGGCTTCCAACGTGCACCTAAGGAGCCCCTCAGCAGAGCAAACATTGATTTTGGAGGAGGGTTTCCACCACCCGCACACCCACACACCCCCAATTTCTCTTTCTACGCCCCAGGCCAAAAGCCTGTAAATAGGATTCCTATGCTCCCTCTCTTTAATAGCTGTCCCTTCTGGAGGTTGAAGGAAACTGCGAAGGAGTGGAACTTGCGAGGAATCTGCCCACACGAGGTGTGCCAGGACTGCTAGTGGTTGTACACCACTTAGAATGAGGTAAAGGATAGGAGGCAGCCCAGGGCTCATGGGTGGCCTTTGACAGCTGATTCACTCTCAGTTCGTTCTATGCTCAGCAGACTCGCATAGGCTCATAAATCAAGGAGCTGTGATTTTTTTCCCCCCCTGAAGTAACTTGTTTGCTTTATTTATTTGGAAAAATTCAGTAACTGCCCTCTCCACAGCTCACACTAATGGAGGCTTAGTGGAGAATGTTTAGTCTTAACACATGCGGTTTTCCTCTGCTGGCTTATGAACCGCACTCTGGAGAGAGACACGCTGATCCTAAAGTGTGATAAATATACCCTTTGAGATAAGCCACCTCTCCCTCAGAACGAGCCTCTTCGCGGGGCAAAGTGTGGCTACAGGGGGGTGAGGCCTGCGTGGCCCACCTCCCTCCTGTGGAAGCTTAGGTATCTGGATAGCAGCAGGCTTCAAACAGTAGAGAACCTTTGTGTGTGGGGGGGGGTGTACAATTTATTGATAACTTTCGCCTCTTCAAGACAAGCTGGTTCCATGTAAAGGACTAGCACTGATGATGTTGCCTAGTTTGGGTAATAAACGTCTGAAGGAAACAAGCAAGTTCACAGAGCACCAAGGACCCCACAGTCCTCCTCCTCGTCCTTCATCATTCCACAAACCCTACTCCCTTCTAGCACTGATGATGTTACCTAGTTAGGGTAATGAAACGTCTGCAAGAAAACAAGCAAGTTTAGAGAGCACCAAGGACACCACAGTCGTCCTCCTCCTCCTCCTCCTCCTCCTCCTCCTCCTCCTCCTCCTCCTCCTCCTCCTCCTCTTCTTCTTCTTCTTCTTCTTCTTCTTCTTTTTCTTCATCTTCTTCCTCCTCCTCCTCCTCCTTCCCCTCCTCCTCCATTCCACAAACCCTACTCCCTTCTAGCACTGATGAAATAATCTGCAAGAAAACCACCAAGCTCAGAGGGCACCAATGACCCCACAGTCCTCCTCCTCCTCTTATTCTTCCTCCTCTTCCTCCTTCTTCTCCATCATTCCATAAACTCTATTCCCTTCTAGCACTGATGATGTTACCTAGTTAGGGTAATGAAACGTCTGCAAGAAAACAAACAAGCTCAGAGAGCACGAAGGACCCCACAGTCCGCCTCCTCCTCCATTCCACAAACCTTTCTCCCTTCTAGCATTGATGATGTTACCCAGTTTGGATAATGAAACATCTGCAAGAAAACAGCCAACCCCAGAGAACGCCGAGCCACCATCCCCAAATAAGACTATTTCTGTTTGATGATGTCATGGTGAGTGTGACATCATGGCTTTACCTCAACCTCTAGGGTGGGGGGGCAATGAAACCCCCAACCTCCTTTCCAGGGAGGTTGCAGATTTCAGAACACCTCTTCCATCACATCTGCAGACAGCAATTTTGCTTAGGAGTCAATGTGGATTGCATGCGTGCTAGCAGTGGTGGGTTTCAAAAATTGTTCGAACCTACTCTGTGGGTGTGGCCTCCTTTGTGGGAGTGGCTTGCCACCCATGTGACCAGATGGGAGTGGCTTGCCGCCCATGTGACCGGATATGAAGATGCCGACGACACTTGTCAGAACCACCTTAAATTACCTCACACACAGCACTGGCATGCATGAGAATATGACGTAAACTTGTTTTTTAAAAGGCATCTTTGGTTTGCATTAAAACAACTTCAACACACACAATGTTCTGATTGCACCACAAACGCAGTCGTCATCCTTACCTTTCACAGAGGCACTGAGTTTCATAAATATGAGCATGATAGTGTAGAATAATCACATCCAAGGACCAGTGGTGGGTTTCAAAAAAGTTTGGAACCTCTTCTGTAGGTGTGGCCTGCTTTCCGGGTCCACTGGTGGAACCTCTTCTAACCGGTTCGGCAGATTTGATGAACCGGTTCTACCGAATAGGTGCGAACTGGTAGGAACCCACCTCTGCGTGCTAGAATGTTTCAGCTCGTCTCAGTGGCTTGCTTCACCAAAATAACTTTAAGGAGAAATTGACCAACCCTACGTTTCTCAGATCAGCAGCAAATCAGGATACTTTTCTCCACAAAAAAGGGGTGGGGATTTAGATTAGAGAATGTGGGTAATAATGCATTTCATTTACAAAAGTGTTGGAAGTATTAAGTTTATTTGAGGAAATGTGTCCAAAACCAGTCATTTACCATATTTTTGGGAGTATAAGATGCGCCAAAGCATAAGACACACCTAGCTTTTGGGGAGGAAAATAAGGGGGGGAAAATCTGCCTCCCAGCAATTTGCCTCCTTGCAACAAACAGCAAACAGTACAGAAGATATATACTGTTTGTGGTGTTACATTTCAGACTGTACTTGTACAGATGCTGTTAAAATTGAAGTGGCTTTCTGGAAGTATAGTTATTCTCTGCTGTTTAAAAGAAGATACAATCGCACCGGGCCTCTTCAGATCAAACATTTATTTTTAAAAAGCTTCTTCATTTTCTTAAGCTGTCTAGAACAATAATAAAGCATTTTTTTAAAAAAAAATAAGTCTAATAATTTGAACATTCTATAGGCATTTATAGTTATTGACTTACCTCCTTGCAGCAAACAGCCTGATTAGCACAAGAAAAAAAATCTGCCTCTGCCTCCCAGCAATTTGCCTCCTTGCAGCAAACAGCAAGTTTCACTTTCAATTTCTCCCAATCATCAGCTGTTTCAGGCTGCAGGGATTACTATAGTTTATTGCTGGCTCCGCAAGCCCCTGTTTGCTGCAATTATTGGGAGGCAGAGGCCAAAGGGTGGAGGCTGGTGGGTGGGTGGGGCTACACTCAATGCATAAGACGCACCCAAATTTTCACTCTCTTTTAGTGGGGGAAAAAGGTGCGTCTTATACTTAAAATACGGTAGTACATTTTTGGATGCACTAAAATTTAAAAACACACTCAAGTTAAAATGGCATGGAAAGGACTTTGTGAAGAAAGTTGTGAATAGAAAAACTGTGGCAAAAAAAAAATCTTTTAAAGGAAACAGGACATAATTTAAATGTGGATTTTCATAAATGCACGTACCATGTCCTGGCCACGTCCATGCACGGTTTAACGAAGGGGGGGAAAGTCCTGCTCCGTCATGTGGTGCTGCGGCTGTGACAATGTGAGTTTGACACCTCTGAGCTAGAGAAAAAGCAGCTTCTAAGGAAATGTTAATCTTCTGTTCACCAGACTGTTTAGTGAGAGTTGATAGATCCATTGCCAAAATAAAACGAAAGAGCAAAAAAAAAAAAAATGGTCAAACTTCTCAAAGCAAGCAGAGGAAGATGTTCACAAAATGGCACCAAATTTCTCATCAATTTGTTAATAAATTGAAATGGATGTTAAGTATGTTTGATTCAGAATAATGTTGTGGCCCGTCGGCTGCCAGTGGAACTGGCAGCAGAGATGGCCAGTGGAGAGGTTGGGGAGGAACATGGGCCAACATCCTGGAGGCTGGGAAAGGTTCAATAGCAATAGCAATAGCAGTTAGACTTATATACCGCTTCATAGGGCTTTCAGCCCTCTCTAAGCAGTTTACAGAGTCAGCATATTGCCCCCACAGTCTGGGTCCTCATTTCACCCACCTCGGGAGGATGGAAGGCTGAGTCAACCTTGAGCCGGTGAGATTAGAACCGCTGAACTGCAGATAACAGTCAGCTGAAGTGGCCTGCAGTACTGCACCCTAACCACCTGCACCACCTCAGCTCTCCTAGACGAGGGCTCTGCATCAGAGGCAGAGAGGGAGTTAGACAGAAGTGAAGCAGAGGAACAGCTGGAGCCTGTTCCCAGTATGCGCATGCGCAGAGCTGCCAGAAGGCAAGAACAACTAAGAAAGCAGGGTCGACTCAAGAGTAAAGCCACACCTTGGAGGTGATCGGCCCCTCCCAGAGAAAATGAAAGAGGAACGAATGAGGAGTGGGCTTTTGCAGGAAACAACTTGCTCATTCGGTCCGAAAAGTTCTGTTTGTGATTATAAGAGACTCTGTGCCAAGTTTTGCTTTGCCCTGTGTTTGGAAACTAATTACCTGGCAACGCTCTCAATGAGATAAGGTGTGTGTAGATAAACATTCCTCTGAAAGAAAGTTTGGTAAAGCCTTGCTGACTGTGAATGAAAGGGATTCACAGTCCTGTAAATAAAAGAGGTTTTGTCGGGACCAAGATTTTGCTTCTTGCTTTCTAAGGAAGCCTGGGTCAGAACAGATAATCTGCACAGAATGGCAGAGGGTTTTCTGCTACAACAGTACAACAGAAGAGAGTACAAGGAAATAAAGGAGATATTGGCATATACAATATTGAAAGCCACCTCTGGAATTCAGAGCATTTAACCAACCATGGCACACAAGGACATGAGTTAAAAAGGAACAATGAGAATGGTACATTTGTTACACGTACATCTCTTGGGCGTTGCATTTTTCTCTTCCAACATCTGAGCAATACAGAGGAATGCAAAAAATGACATGGCCTTGATCACATATTGTGGTTTGTTGCCATCTTGACTTTGTTCACCCCTATCCTGAGGACATCTGTTCACAGAATGGCACCAAGCCATTCTTGTTTTCTTCAAAATTGTGTTTGTTAAACAGGTAATTAGATTTAGAGAGGTTCTGTCTCTAGATAACATGTTTATTCAGTGTTGGAGAGAGGTGGGCTCTTTCATAAAGCTAGAATGCAATTTCAAGCAAACACACACACACACACACACACACACACACACACACACACACACACATATTCCCAAATATGGGAGGAAGATCACTACTTCCATTCTCTGTCCTTTGGCTCGTCACAAGAGACCATCCAGGCAGAAACCCAATATTTTTACTGTTGCCTTTTTGTTACATTTTGTTGTATTTGTGCTGATAAATAAATAAAGGGAGACTAGTATAGATCTATTTCAAGCTATTTAGCGCTCATCAGCTAGCCATACCCTTACTGGGATTTGAACCTGGGTTAAAACATATATATATATGTTCAAAGGTTTTATTTCTTTTAAAACACAAATATTTCATCATTCGTCAATCATTAAAACATCGAAGTACAATTTTTTGTGTGTGTGTGTGTGCCCCTCCCTCCCTCCACCCCCCTACCCCTCCCTCCTTCCCCCCCCCCCGACTTCCCAGAACCCATACACGGTATGGATTTTTAACAAACACAATCTAAAATCTATTGAAAGAAAAAAAAAGAAATAAAGAAATTAATGACATTCTGCATTGAGCTTAGCTTCTTCTTGCTGAACTAACTTTAAACAATTTAAATCATTTCTGATCTTAAGCATAGGCTAACTGGATGTTTTGTAGTTATATAAACAGAATAGAATAAAACAGAATTCTTTATTGGCCAAGTGTGATTGGACACACAGGGAATTAGTCTTTGGTGCAGAAGCTCTCGGTGTACATAAAAGAAAAGATACGTTCATCATGAATCATAAGGTACAACACTTAATGCAGTGGTGGGATTCAGCCTGTTCGCACCAGTTAGGGAGAACCGGTTGTAAAACTTTCTGAGCAGTTTGGTAAACTGGTTGTTGGAAGAAATCATTAGGGCAGAGAACCCATTGTTAAATGATTTTAATCCCACCACTGACTTAATAATACAAATAAGCAATCAAATCAAACTAGGAAACAATCGATGTAAATAGTAAGGATACAAGCAACAAAGCTACAGCCATACAATCATAAGTGGGAGGAGATAGGTAATAGGAAGGATGAGAATAATAATAATAATAATAATAATAATAATAATAATAATAATAATAATAATACAGTCTTAGTAAATAATTTGACCATGTTGTGGGAGTGCTGGCATGGGGGTAAATTGTGTCTGGTGTCTGGTGTGCAGTGCCTTACTGCATCGTTTCGATGGGAGGAGTTGAAACAATTTACGTCCAGGATGCGAGGGGTCTGCAATATTTTCACAACCCACTTTTTGACCTGTGCAGTGTACAGGTCCTCAATGGAAGGCAGGTTGGTAGCCATTGTTTTTCTGCAGTTCTAATTATCCTCTGAAGTCCGTGTCTGTCTTGTTGGGTTGCAGAGCCAAACCAGACAGTTATGGAGGTGCAGATGACGGATTCAATAATTCCTCTGTAGAACAGAATCAGCAGCTCCTTGGACAGTTTAAGCTTCCTGAGTTGGCGCAGAAAGAACATTCTTTGTTGTGCTTTTTTGATGGTGTTTTTGATGTTAGGTGTCCATTTTATATCTTGAGATATGATAGAACCTAGACATTTGAAGGCCTCTGCTGTTGAACATGGTCATGCTAGATAGGATATAGCAGTTCCAAAATACTTGTGCCACATACACACTTATTTTTCAGCCTTCCCCCACTAGTTTTTTTTTTGCCTTGCTAGCAATTTCTTGTCAGGATTTCCAGGTCCCTTAAGAGCTGGCCTTCCTTCCTTCCATTTCTGTCATTTTGACCCAAGGACCTCGTGACCAACTATCAAAGTTATCAGAACCCCAATCAACATGATGTCAGCCTCTGTTTTGCTGCTTGCTTTTGGCTGCCATTGAAATGGGGAGGGGGGCATGGTATTTGGGTGGGGAAGTGTTCAGTGTAAAAAGGGAGTTGTTCTCACCATCTACTGCAGCATGTTGCAGATAGAGGGTTTGCCGCCAAGGCCAACTGTCCGGCATACCAACCTGATGATGTTTTTTGAAGATGTCTCCCTCATGACACCTAAGGGATATGCAGATTGGACAGTGGAACAGGGACGTGCAGTCACTAGAGGCAAGGGAGGCGGGGCCTCACCAGTCTCCTCAGGGAAAGGAAAGTATTTTAAATAATTTTCTTAAAATAATTAAAGCCAGGGTAGTTGCTACCAGATTTCAAGTCAGAGTGGCTTGGTGTCTGCTCTCAGTATTAACTAGGAGGAGGCCAGAGAACTAGGGGCCTCTTTTGCATAAGGATTTTTTCGCCTTTTAAGAGTTAAACAAGGGTTAACAAGCGAAGAATTTCTTATGCAAATGAGGCACGTATTCTCTCGCCTCCTGCAGAGGGCATTTTTAGAGGCTTTTTAGAGTTTTCTGGGAGCGACTAGCTCAGTCTGACTTCAGAGCTCTCGCTTTTCAAGAGGGGAGGGGAGGGCGGGGAAAAGCAGAGTTGAAATCGTCTCTGAAACAGCTGGAAAAGGTGCGTGTGTGGGGAGGGGGGAGGAATTCAAAAAGTTTGATCGGAAGGCAACAGGGAAAGGGGGGGGTATGGCAGAGGAGCTGCTTTCAAGCCTTTGGAAAATATATCCAATCCAACTTCTGTGTTTGTGTTTGAGAGTGAGTGAATGAGAGAAGGATCAAAGTTCTCTGTGTGCGTGTGTCTGTTTGAGAGAGGGGGGAGAGAGGGAGAGAGGGAGGAAGGAGGGGAAGGGAGAAGAAAAAGAATGGGAAAACTTATTTTGCAAGGGGGAAAAATGCTGTCGCTTTAAATCGGAACTGAGCATGCCTGGCTGTGGAATTCTGGGAGTTGAAGTCCACAAGTCTAAAAACAGCCTCACCGGGGCTAAAGCTGACCGCACGTCACTGCAGTGGAATGAGGGTTACCAAGGGGAGGTGGTTGGGTCGCATATTGATATCGATGATTATGCACGCTTTTGCCTCAGATCTTGCTTTGCCTAGCTGCTATCTCCTCATGAGCAGTAAAAGTACTCTTAATTCTGCAAAATGGAGTTGAGTGGTTTCTTTCTCGGTTACTGAGGGAGGCCGCTGTGACATTAAGCAAGATCTGATGTCGATCCAATGATGCAAAATTTGTATTGGTGGAGCTGAGCAGGCTCAAGGAAAGGGGTGAATTAGGCCAGAAAAGATGCTCGTGAGGCAAAATGGCTGGGGTGAATTAGGCCACCCCTCCAAAAAAGCGGTGAATTAGGCCAGAAAACCGGGGAGTCAAAATGGCTGACGATGATTATTCACCAAGTGAATCCAAACCACAACAGGATGTCACCCTTTCCATCTTCCAAATCACGTCCGTGTTGTGTCAGCCTTAGGAATTCATGTTAGCATGCTTGTAATTCATGGCATTTGAGTCCAGAGGGGAAAAAAATAAACCCTTGGGATTAAATATTATGTTCAAATGACTTGAACTGGTAGCAGCCAAAAAAGGAAACAAACACACACTGTTTAAAAATACGCAATTTTTTTTTCACAATGAAAGAATCCGGAACATCTGACACATTTATACCCTTTCATAAAATTATTAACTAGGACATGAAGTCATCTGTTTTTCTTTTCAAGGTCCACTATTTTTGTTTACATACCCAGGTGACAGTTAAAATGTCTTCATCAATCTTTCCAAATATTTCTTTTCTCACCTCTGATAGGGTTAGTACATTTCATGTTCAGCTTGAACTAATGGGATGTCTCGCAAAGCTTCATTGCCCACTTTGTCTGGAGTCTTAGAAATATTCTGGCAATTCTATTGAACATCTTTTGAAGCTTTTAAACTTATAAACAAAGCAGCTGTTTTTCCTATGTGTCTCTCAGTCATGCTACCTCAGGGGTTTCCAACCTTGGCAACTTTAAGACCTGTGAATTTCAATGCCCAGAATTCCCCAGCCAGCTGCGTTCTTATTGGTATCATTGTTGTGGTTATCATTACTTTGTTGTTATGATTATTATTGTGTTGTTTTGCTGATAACTTATGCTTCGGAGACAAATTCCTTGTGTGTCTAATCTCTTCTCTTCTCTTCTCTTCTCTTCTCTTCTCTTCTCTTCTCTTCTCTTCCCTTCCCTTCCCTTCCCTTCCCTTCCCTTCCCTTCTTCATTCTATTTTCCAAATTCCATTTTCCATTCCATTTTCTATTTTCCATTCCATTTTCTATTCTATATTCTATTTGTCATTCCATTTTCCATTCTATATTCCATCCTATATTTCCATTTTCCATTCTGTTATCCATTTTCCATTCCATTGCCCATTCCACTTTCTATTTTCCATTCCATTTTCCATTCCATTGTCCATTCTATATTCCATTCTATCTTCCATTTTCCATTGTCCATTCCATTTTCCATTCTATATTTTATTTGTCATTCCATTTTCCATTCTATATTCCATTCTATATTTCCATTTTCCATTCTATATTTCATTTTATATTCCATTTTCCATTCCATTTTCTTTTCATTCCATTTTCCATTCCATTGTCCATTTTCCATTCTAAATTCCATCCTATATTTCCATTTTCCATCCTATATTTCATTCTATATTCCATTTTCCATTCCATTTTATTTTCATTCCATTTTCCACTCCATTTTCCATTTTCCATTCCATTTTCCATTCTAAATTCCATCCTATATTTCCATTTTCCATCCTATATTTCATTCTATATTCCATTTTCCATTCCATTTTATTTTCATTCCATTTTCCACTCCATTTTCCATTTTCCATTCCATTTTCCATTCCATTTTCCATTCCATTTTCCATTCCATTTTCCATTCCATTTTCCATTTCATTTTCCATTCCATTGTCCATTCCATTTTCCATTCTAAATTCCATCCTACATTTCCATTTTCCATTCTATATTTCAGTCTATATTCCATTTTCCATTCCATTTTCTTTTCATTCTATTTTCCATTCCATTGTCCATTTTCCATTCTATTTTCCATTCTAAATTCCATCCTAAATTCCATTTTCCATTCTATATTTCATTTTCCATTCCATTTTCTTTCTATTCGATTTTCCATTTTCCATTCTGAATTCCATCCTATATTCCATTCTAAATTCCCTCCTATATTCCATTTTCCATTCTATATTCCATTTTCCATTCCAGTTTCTTTCCATTCCATTTTCCATTCCATTTTTTATTCTATATTTCATTTTACACTCCATTCTCCAATCCAATCCAATCAGTGAAGTGCTTTCATTTAAGGACAGCCCATATGCTGCATCCTTTTCTAGCCACTGTTTTAGCCACTCTCCTCCGAGCCTCCATGATGTTGCTGGAGTTGCAGAGTCAATCTTTTGGGACCATCTTTGCATTTGTGGGTGTTGGGGAGGTTTTAATGGGTACGGGAGGTGCCTCAGTGTATCCAAAGAATTTTTCCATTTGCCATATCTCGGTGGAAAAATCCCTATGCATGGCCTTTGTAAATATGGATGTTGATCTTCATGGAGAAGATCAAATGGAATTTGTGATACATCTGTAATGGGACACACACAGCTACGAAGTGCAATGCTGTTGAAATCGGAATCCTCAATTAGACGATTTTCTACGTTCCCATCAAAATTAATGACATTTCATGAGCAGAGTGCAGTTTTTGAAGGCAGATAGTTTGCCATGTGAAGGCACAATCCCATGGAAAATGTTCCCAATTAAAAAACGAGACAGACAGGAGTCTCCTTCACTTCGGTGGGGCAGGAATCACAATTTCCTGGTGGTGTAAATTCACTTTCTTATTTTCCTTTTAGCCAAGTACAGGATTTTTTTTAAGCATTAACACTTCTGGTTTTCTGCCTAGTTGGTAAATGTTGTTGATGTACTTTGGTGACACAAGAATATTATTTGCCTTTCAAATCATAAGCTCCATTGGCAAATAGAGCTCGTTCCCAAAACGCTGCTTCCTTGTTTATAACACTATTATATTTTGAATTCCTGCATACCTCCAAATGTTGAATGGATAAGCAATGAAATTTAATGTTCAATCTTGTTTTTCCCCCTAAACTGGCTCCTTTAGATGAGCTCCTTCCGTCTTTCACAAGACGTCCCAACACACAAGGATAAAGACCATGAAAAGAACTGACTGCTTATATTTTTTTTCAAATTTCATTAAACTTTACTGTAAGTTAAAATGCAAATGAAACAAAATGTTAGGATTCCAAATAGCATCCAAAAGTAAATCAGAGTCCAAGAAAAAAGTATTGCTCAAAGTTCCAATTCATTAAGAGAGCCATGTTAGCACATCTGGGAAACCCCAAATCTGAAAGCTTCCCGGTTTTCCCCACCAAGTTGAAAGTTCAAGATCTTGCCTCCCACACACCCACAAGCCCATCCCATGATCCAATCTCCCACTGCCATGCTGGCAGTTCCACCCATCCAGTTCCGGTCAGGTTAGGGTTATATACACTATAGATATAATTCATTCCTTTTCATTTCAGCAGCCCAGGCGTTCCAGAGTCATACTGGAACACACACAAAGAGAGTCAGATAGACAGAGAGACAGACAGCGAGAAAGACAGACAGATATCTGAAGAAAAAGAAAGAGAAGGAGGAAAAGGAGGAGAAGGAGGAGAAGGAGAAGAAGACGAAGAAGAAGAAGAAGAAGAAGAAGAAGAAGAAGAAGAAGAAGAAGAAGAAGAAGAAGAAGAAGAAGAGGAGGAGGAGGAGGAGGAGGAGGAGGAGGAGGGGAGGAGGAAAAATAAGAGGGAGGAGGAAGAGGAGAAGAAGAAGGAGGAGAAGGAGGAGGAGGAGGAGGAGAAGAAGAAGAAGAAGAAGAAGAAGAAGAAGAAGAAGAAGGGGAGGAGGAAAAAGATGAGGGAGGAGGAGGAGGAAGAGGAGAAGGAGGAGAAGGAGAAGACATGATGGAAGCATCTTGTTTTGAAGTGGGCCTTCGTAGCCTTGCATCTTTTAATGCAATAGTTTTCTCCTGGGTTTTGCTGTATTTGTAACAATACTTTATTTTCAGATACATACAGATTTACATTTATCTGCATCTCCCTTGATGGAGATGGAGGAGGAGGAGGAAGAGGAGGAGAAAGAAAAGAAGAAGAATGGAGGAGGAGGAAGGAAAAGGAATAGTTTCTCCAAGAAAAGAGGAGGAGGAGGGGGAGGAGGAGGAGGAGGAGGAGGAGGAGGAGGAGGAGGAGGAGGAGAAGAAGAAGAAGAAGAAGAAGAAGAAGAAGAAGAAGAAGAAGAAGAAGAAGAAGAAGAAGAAGAAGAAGAAGAAGAAGAAGAAAAGATATTCAATGGTTGAAGCCAAGACTATCAGCTGTCAAACATAATGCCACATAACGGAGAGAGTTTCTTGCCTGCTGCAGGTTTTCTAATGATAATATCGGGTCAGTTACATTGTTTTAGATGCAACTAAGGAAGATCAAGCTTTGTTTTCCAACCCCAAAAGGTGACCGTTTTCCTTCCATCCAGATCATCGGCCAAAACGTACAAGGAAAGCCAGCATTCCTTCAAAGTCGTTACAGCTTTTTTCCGCTGCAGCTCACTTGAACCCAACGAGCTTTTCAAAAGGAGAAGGGCTCCGGCTGCAACACTGAAATGCCTTAAACATTAACTAATTTGGGTAAAATACGACTCCGCGCATAGCTGAAAGAAGAGCTGGATTAATGATGCTGAGAAAAATGACCTCATGGGCAGTTTTTGAGCCAAATGGTTGCTTGGAATGAGAAGCTCCGATCTGACAGTTTAGCTTCTCCATCACACCGCTCATTTTGCTACCCTATACTCAACAACCAGGTTGCCGTGAATAAACCTCTTTTTTTTACAAAAAGGACATCATGTATAATACAGCAAGGATTGTGTGTGTGGTCATCAAACACAGATATTGTAGAGGCACGGATAACTCCAGGAATTTCAGACCATTTCCCTCTCTCTCTCTCTCTAGTTCAGGTGGGTTCCACCACAAAACCGCGGACGACAAAATTGCGGTCGACAAAAGCGCGTATTTGACGTCATCACAGCGCGACGAAAACATCGCGCTGTGATCGAAAAATGTAAAAATAAAGCGAAAACCTTACCCTAACCCCCCCAAACCTAACCCTAAACCTAACCCTAAACCTAACCCTTAACCTAACCCTAAATCTAACCCTAAACCTAACCGTTAACGTAACGCTAAACCTAACGCTAACCCTTAACCTAACGCTAAACGTAACCCTAACGCTCTAAACCTAAACCTAACCCTTAACCTAACCCTAACCCTAAACCTAACCCTTACCTTTATGTGAATCGGCTTGCTTTAATTTTAATTTTATTTCAATTTTTAATTTTTTTCGTCGTGCTGTGATGACGTCAAATGCGCGCTTTCGTCGATCGCGCTTTTGTGGACCGCGGTTTTGACGGGTCACGGTTCAGGTGAACCTATGTTGAGGGATGGCAGTTCTCAGGAGGAAGAAAACTTTTTTTAAAATAATTTTTTATTAAACAAAACATAAAGCCATCTTCCAGTTACATACAGTGTGTCGGTTGATTACAAAACCTTTGTGCATCCTCTCCATATTCCTCACTTACAATTTATATAAAATCTCATATTATCAGTCTAATATATATGAATAGATTATTATCACTGTTAATCATCTATTTAACTATAACTATTACTTCATTTTATACAAGATACTCCAAATTTTGAATTAATTTATATTATGGCATTTCATTACATCATCCTAAATCCATCCAATAGTCATACATCTGTATATTATATTCTGTATCATTACATTACCCTTGTATTGTAAAATTCTCTAGCATATTTCATTTCCATACTTTTTTGTCTAACCATTGATAAAATAAATCCAATATCTTATAAAATTGCTTATCTTCTTGTTCTCTACTTTCAAATGTCAATTTGCTCATTTCGGCACATTCCATTATTTTCCGAATAACTTCTTCCTGCGCTGGTATTTTCTCGTTTTTCCAATTTTTTGCAAATACAATTCTAGCCGCTGTTAACATATTTACAATCAAATATTTCAATTCTCTACTATATATTTCCGGTAAAATCCCCAATAAGAATATCTCTGGTTTAAAGTCTATATGCTTTTCTATCATTTTTTCCAACCATGTGTGAATTTTAGTCCAGTATCATTTAGCTTCTGCACACATCCACCACATATGGTAATATGAACCCAGTATCTGATGACATTTCCAACATTTTTTGGATTTATTCTCAAACATTCTTGCTATTCTCGTCCGGGGTAGGTGCCATCTGTAAAACATCTTATACGCATTTTCTTTTTATGCTGTTGACATTGTCATTTTATAATTTTGAAACCACAATTTTTGCCATTTCTCTAAATCAATCCCATGTCCAAATTTCCCCCCCCCCCAGCAATCATTGTTTCTTTAACTTGTTCTTCCTCTACCTTAACCTCTAGTAAGTATCCATATAGTTTTTTAATCATCTTTTCATAGGTATCTGTCAGGATTTTATCCAAATCAGTCGATTTGTCATAAAAGCCTTCTATTTTAAAATCTTTATCATATCTTTAATGTATTTGCACATATGAAAACCAATTCATCCTTATACCTTGTTCTTCCAGTTCTTGCATAGATTTAAGTTCACCCTTTGCATTCAGTATTTCACCATATCTAACCGTTTGTTCCTTTTTATATGCTATTGGGTATGAAAAAGCTTTGATAGTTGATAACCAGACTGGAATTTTTAAGTAATGATGCCTTTTAAAGAGAGATGGCAGTTCTCAGGAGGAAGAAAACTTTGTTAACTCAGCTTGGAGATTCTGAATCTGTTGTGGCCCGCCAGTGGCCAGAGGAGCTGACAACAGACTAAGACAGTGAGGAGGTTGGGGAGGAACATGGGCCAGTCCTGGAGTCTGGGGAAGGCTCTGATGAGTTCTCTGCGTCAGAGACAGAGATGGGGCCAGGGCCGTCTGACAGTTATCAGCTGCCTTTGGAGTTGGACATTAGTGGGCAGAAGAACAGCTGGAGTCTGTTCCCAGTGTGAGCATGCACAGAGCTGCCAGGAGAACAGCTAAGGACCTGTTAAGGAATTCTCCTCCACCCAAATTCTAAGAACAGGATGTGAGCCTTTCAGACATAATAGGATTAACCAACCACCATTTAGCAAAAGACACCACCCGCTTCATTGCACGACATCCCTCCACCAGAACAGTTCAAACTTCAAAGTCACAGAAACCTATAAAGATCCATCCCCTTTTTTTCAACCATTTGTTCAGCTGACCCACAACTGCACACTGTCTTTGTGTGTGCGTGTGGTTCTCCTTCATCAATAAACCAACTTTCCGATCGGTCTCCATGTTGTTTTCAGCGTCTTTCTCCCAGCTTGGAATTGAACCAGATGGATTTTCCTTCCAACAGAGTGGATCGATCATGGTGTGATTTCAGAGAATTAGAACTATTAGAATTAGAATTAGTCTGCCTGGAATCCACACTGTATATCGGACATTAATACAATTGAGTGGGTCCAGAGGTATTTCACGAGAAGAGTCCTCCACTCCTCTGCTCGCAATAGAATCCCTTACGCCACTAGGCTCGAAATTTTGGGCTTGATCAATCTACCAACTACATCTCCTACTGTCTGATTTAAGCATAGTACACAAAGTTGTCTGCTACAATGTCCTACCTGTCAATGACTTCTTCGGCTTCAACCTCAATAATACTCGGGCAAACAATCGATACAAACTCATGGTAAAACCACTCCAAACTAGATTGCAGAAAATACGATTTCAGCTACAGAGTGGTCAACGCCTGGAATCAGTGGTGGGTTTCAAAAATTTTTAGAACCTCTTCTGTAGATGTGGCCTGCTTTGTGGGAGTGGATTGCCAGCCATGTGACCGGGTAGGAGTGGCTTGCTGGCCATGTGACTGAATGGGCGTGGCCAACTTGTAAAATGTGGTGGAACTCACTTAACAACGCTCTTGCCTAGCAACCAAAATGTTGGCTCAGAAACTCTGGCATTTGAAGCACGCACGTCTTAAAGCTGTCAAGTTACAAGACCCTTGCACCCCTAACCCTTTAGAAAAAAAACCCCAGGGGTGTTCAATCTTAGCAGCTTTAAGACTTGTGGACTTAAACTCCCAGAATTCCTCCTCTCGCCCTTCATCTTGATGATGTGCAGATGGGCAGGAGGAGGGAGCTGGAACTGGTTCTAAACGGCACTGTAGATTTGTGGAACCTCTTCTATAGAAGAGCTTAGAACTGGCAGGAACCCACCCCTGCCTGGAATGCTTTACCTGGCTCTGTTGTTACATCCTCAAACCCCCACAGCTTCAACCTTAAACCGTGGAGGTCTACCGTGGACCTCACTCCATTCCTAGGAGGTCCGTAAAGGGAGTGTGCATAAGCGCAGCAGCCTGCCTTCCATCCCTGACCTACTGTCCCCATTCATTTGTACTCATTTCCCTTGTTCATATACCTGTTATCTTGTACATGTTTGACAAACTAAATAAAATAAATGAATAAATAAAAATAAAGAAACTCTCAATTGCCCGAAATATTTGGGGATTCTACACAAGCTCATTGACCACTTGCTGGGATGACATCAACAAAACAATGGAGGATTGGAAGCCTATGTCCTTATTTTGAAATGATCACTTGCTTATGTGCTCAAATGACCACTTGCTAGAGATCCCTTTAGGCAGGTCTCTACGCCTTGAATGAACTATCCATCATAGTTCATTCAAAGGAGGGCCAAGATAAGGGGGCCTCTGTCTTCTCATCTGAAAGCATTTGAGACTTCTGTAGGCATGGAGGGGAAGAAATCCACCACACACCCATGAAACTCACACTTCTGATTGAGTTGAACATTTCTTTCATAATAGTTAAGCGATCAAGGGGGAAAGCTTTTCTCCTTTGAGTTGTCAGGCCTGTTTTGAGAAGGTGTTAAGAAGGTATCACTTCTAAATTACTTGGCAGCTGTCAAAAGTGTTCTTGAATAGCTTGGCCTGGCATCTCAAAGAGAAAGAGAGAGGGCAGGGAGAGAAAGACAGAGACAGAGAGACAGAGAGAGACAGAAAGAGAGACTTATTCTGTGTAGGTAAGCGTGGAAAAATAAATGAAAAACCTATCTGTGATACCACAGTATATATTTCTGTGACCACATCAGAGTTCTGAGGGACCTACTAAGATGGAGGGGTTGAGGGAATCTACCCTGGAGTTGTAATGGATTTGAATGGCTTCGGGGATATAGAACAAGGCAACAGTTGTCAAAATCTGAGACCTGGCTGTTTCAGAGGTGTCAAATTATTGCTCCTCAGCGGGATGAAGCCACGCAGCCAGGAGCCTGTAGGTTTTGGCGCACGCCTTATCCATTCCTGGCACACAGGACCTGCTGGTTGAAAGCGAATCTTGGTCTCCAAACCTATTTTTTTAAAAAAAAAACTACAGCACCTTGATTTGGATTATAATAGGAGCATATTTGGAGTGTTCTTCTCAAAAGGGATGGGAGGGAAGGGAGAGTTTGATGACCGATCATCAGCCCAAGATCTGATGATCAGGTGGAACACGGTGACCATCAAACAAACATCTCAAAGGCCAGACACCACCAAGCTGCAAGCCAACTTTTTGTCAAGAGTTTTAACATGGTTTGGAGCTGGTTTCTCTAAGAGGACTATGAATTACAGAGCCTAAGTTTGATGCAAAACTTAAAATGTACAGCTCGGCATATTATAATTTTTTTTTTTAATATATCCTATTGCGTCTTTCAACGGCATTCTTCAAAATGAAAAAGGTCTTCTGCGGTCATGACATAAGGCTAAGACTGAATTTAAGGCTTGTCAGATGTTGCATCTTTTCTAACCTGCTCTAAGGAGTAGAAAGTTGGTTTCTGATAGAAAACCACTTGAAAAGACAAGAAGCATTTGGAATGTGGATTTACAGGCGGCTGTTACAGGTAAGCTGGGTTGACAAAATCAGAAATGAGGAGGGGACAAGCCATTTGGGAAAGCCAAGGGAAATCATCAAAGCCATTAAAAAGCAAAAGTTACGTGGCACGACAAAACCACAGTCCACTAAAGCGCGCCCGATTAAACCGCATCACTGATGTCATCAGCAGCGCGACAACAGCGACCGCGGAGAAAAAAGGGCGCTTTAAAAAGCGCTTTGAAAGCAAGCCGATTCAAGTTAAGGTAAGGGTTAGGTTTGGGGTTAGGGTTAGGTTAAGGGTTAGGGTTAGGTTTAGGGTTAGGTTAAGGGTTAGGGTTAGGTTTAGCGTTAGGTTAAGGGTTAGGGTTAGGGTTAGGTTAAGGTTTAGGGTTAGGGTTAGGGTTAGGGTTAGGTTTAGGGTTAGGGTTAGGGTTAGGGTTAGGGTTAGGGTTAGGTTTAGGGTTAGGTTTAGGGTTAGGTTAAGGGTTAGGTTTAGGGTTAGGTTTAGGGTTAGGTTAAGGGTTAGGGTTAGGTTTAGCGTTAGGTTAAGGGTTAGGGTTAGGGTTAGGTTAAGGGTTAGGGTTAGGGTTAGGGTTAGGGTTAGGGTTAGGGTTAGGGTTAGGGTTAGGTTTAGGGTTAGGTTAAGGGTTAGGTTTAGGGTTAGGTTTAGGGTTAGGTTTAGGGTTAGGTTTAGGGGGGTTAGGTTTAGGTTTAGGGGTTAATTTTAGCTTTAGCGTTCACAGCATGCTTTTTTCGTCGCGCTGTGATGATGTCAGGTACGCGGTTTCGTCGAGCGTGCTTTAGTCGAACGCGGTTTTGTGGTGGAACCAAAAGTTAGACTATTTTGGACATGAGATGCGACACCTGGAAAAATATGGCATCCTTCGCTTAATCCTCCAGGGAAAGATTGAAGGCAAATGAGGTCCAGGCAGAAGAAGAACATCATGGCTTCCAAATCTAAGAGACCAGTTTGGACAAAATCCAGCAACACTTTTTCATGCCGCTGTTGACAAAAATAGGATTGCCAACATGATCGCCAACGTTCGATGACGGATATGGCACAACAAGAAGAAGAAGCATCTTGTGATCTTGAATTTTCTTTTTTTTCCCCCATTTCATCTCTCTCCCTTTCTCCTCCACTTACCTCCTTTGTTTTCTGCTTTTTCATTTTGAAAGAATGTTCACCTCATCATTTCTGGAATGAACAGGATTCATTGAATAACTCTGATAACCTTCCCAAAAAAAAATGTGGAATGTAACTTGAGGAAGGAAAGGTGTAAACTTCTCTTTCTTTCAGGAAATGGGTTTGTCTAATCTAGTGAAAAGAAGGACTAGAGGTGGCATGATAGCAGTCTTCCAATATTGGAGGGGCTGCCACAAAGAAGAAGGAGTCGACCTATTTTCCACAGAAGGCAAGGCAAAAAAAAAAAAAAAATAGATGGAAACTAATCAAGGACAGAAGCAACCTGGAATTAAGGAGAAACTTCGTAACGGTGGGGACAATTAACCAGTGGAACAGAAGTTGCCTCCAGAAGTTGTGAGTGCTCCATCCCTGGAAGCTTTTAAGAAGAGGCGAGACAGTCACTCGTGTGAAATGGTATAGTATTTCTTGCTGTAGGAGGGGGTTGGACTAGAAGACCTCCAAGGTCCCATCCAGCTCTATTCTGATTCAAAGCAGATGCAAAAGAGCCTTCCCCCCACCCCATCACATAATTAAAAATAGCCTTTTCCTCTGTAGGAAGCTAGCACCCAACCCTCTCCTAGGAAAATGAGATATTTTAGGAAATGTTAAAAGGGCAGAATATTTCCCCTAAAAGGGAGGCAGAAACTCAGCCCTTCCCCACCTCTGTCAATGGGCCATTTGTCTGGAATGGTAGGGGATCTCCTGCTTGAGCAGAGGGTTGGACTAGAAGACCTCTAATGTCCCTTTCAATTCAATTATTCTATTATTCTCTTCTTCTGGTTCCAGCACCTTTTTTCTACAGCACTCAAAATAATCACACTGTTCCACTCCCCTTTTACCTTTCATATCTTAGAGGATGGAAGAAAATCGCCTGGTGCACCAGTTGCGACCCTACCTGAACCGGGAGGCCCTCACAACAGTCACTCGTGCCCTTGTGACCTCTAGGCTGGAGTACTGCAACGTGCTCTACATGGGGCTGCCCTTGAAGAGCATCCGGCGACTTCAGCTAGTCCAGAATGCGGCCGCGCAAGCGATTGTGGGTGCACCTCGGTTCACCCACATAACACCTATCCTCCGTGAGCTGCGCTGGCTACCTGTTGATCTCCGGGTGCGCTTCAAGGTGCTACTTGCCACCCATAAAGCCCTTCATGGTAGTGGATCTGGATACTTGAGAGACCGCCTCCTGCCAATTACCTCCTCGCGACCAATTAGATCACACAGATTAGGCCTCCTCCGAATCCCATCTGCCAGTCAGTGTCGACTGGCAACTACGCGGAGGAGAGCCTTCTCGATAGTTGCTCTGACCCTTTGGAACGACCTCCCCATGGAGATTCGTACCCTCACCACCCTCCAGACCTTCCGCACAGCCCTTAAAATCTGGCTATCCCGTCAGGCCTGGGGCTAAAGATTTAACCCACCCCCACCCGAATGGTATGAATGTTGTGTTCTTTTTAATTATGTATTGTTCTTATGTGTCATTGTTTGTATCCCCTTCCCCATGAGTTGTAAGCCGCCCTGAGTCCCCCCAGAGAAAAGGGCGGCCTATAAATAAACTTTCAAATTCAAATTCAAATTCAAAAATCAGTTAAAAATTGAACTAAAATAGAAAGTTTATCAGTATTTTATTTATGTATTGTGTAAATGGTCTTCAGGATAGCCTGTAGTGTTGAACCTAATGGTAAGATCAGTGGTGGGTTGCCAATTTTTTACTACTGGTTCAGTTGCGCTCACATGTGCACTCACACAACCCTTCTACACATGCGCAGAAGCATCCAGGCAGGTGGGTGGAGCCTACCACTGCCGCTTCTACCAGTTCACCCAAACCGGGCCGAACCAGGAGCAACCCACCTCTGGGCAAGATTATCTAGGTCATTGGTGGCTGACTTTTTCTGGAGCAAGTGCCCCCCCCGCACATGCACATGTGTCCCCCCACATGTCCCCTACCCCATGTGCATGTGGACATGGCCCCCCTGCATGCACCCCACCCCCTCACATGCACACCAGAGACACAACAACCAGCTGGCTGGCGGGAGGTGCGCACAGATGCACAGTGGAGGTAAACTAGGTGTCCACTACCAGGTCTCCACTATTGGTTCGGCCGAACCGGTCCAAACTGGCTGAATACCTCCTCTGTTTACTTCCCTCTCTAAGCAGTTTACAGAGTTTACAGCATCTTGCCCCTAATAATCTGGATCTCCATTTCACCGAGCTTGGAAGGCAGAAGGCTGAGTCAACCTGAAGTCAGTCAGGATCGAACTCCTGGCATTCGGCAGAATTATCCTGCCATGCTACATTCTAACCCCCACGGCTGCTCCGCTTCCTAAGTGAATAGTCATTGAGGACTTCCTGTACAGTTGAGATTCCAGAAATGAAAGAGACATTGTTTTTTTGTTTTTTTATTTTTTTATTGAATTACATACCATTTTAAGTATATATTCACATATTGTTATTCTTCTTTACATTTATCATTCTTATACATTTATTATTTCATTTAATAAGTTATGATGTACAATTTGGGTTGTTTTATTTACCATCTCTTCCTCCTTTTGTAACACCTCCTTATTTTCCCTTTCTTTTCTCCCTCCCTCCCTTCTCTTTCTTCCTACCTCCTTCTCCTTCCTTCTTCTCTTACCTTTCTTCTACTCCTGCTCTTCCTCCTCCCCTTCCTCCCCTCTCTCCTTCTCTTTCTCTCCCTTCCATCCTCCTCCCATTATCTCTTTCCTCTTTCCCCCATCATCCTTTCATTCTCTCTTCTTCTCTCCCTTTCTTTTTCTATTATTGTTAGTGTATATTTCAAAACTCAGTTTATGTTTCCTTGGGATGGTATTTTCGCCAACTCAAATATATTTTAGTATCATTTCTTATTCCCTTACCCTCACTAATCTACCCTAGTTATGTCCCCCCCCCCACTTTATATCTCGCTCTTGAATATATATATATATATATATATATATATATATATATATATATATATATATATGTGTGTGTGTGTGTGTGTGTGTGTGTGTGTGTGTGTGTGTGTGTGTGTGTGTTTGTGTGTATGTATGTATGTATGTATGTATGTATGTATGTATGTTATATTTGTGCTGATAAATAAATAAAGGGAGACTAGTATAGATCTATTTCAAGCTATTTAGCTCTCATCAGCTAGCCATACCCTTACTGGGATTCGAACCTGTGGTGTATTGCATCTTAGGCAGACGTCTTAGTCATTAAGATGCAATACACCACAGGTTCGAATCCCAGTAAGGGTATGGCTAGCTGATGAGAGCTAAATAGCTTGAAATAGATCTATACTAGTCTCCCTTTATTTATTTATCAGCACAAATATAACACAAATATAACAAAGGCGACAGTAAAAAATATTAGGTTTCTGTCGTGATGGACTCTTGTGACGAGCCGATTGACAGATAATGGAAGCAGTTAGCTTCCTCCCATAATTGGGGCATACCAGGGGTTGTGACACTAAATATGTGTGTGTGTGTGTGTGTGTGTGTGTATAATATTTTCTTTTCTGTTTTCCCCTTCTCTCCTCCCCCCGCACTTTTTCTATTTAATAGGGTGTCATCTGGGTACTTTATCGTCTCCCCACTTTCTTTTCTAGCTTTCTCTAGCCAATCATAAAATCTTCCCCACAGAAAGAGACATTGTTTGATGGGTTCGAAATGTTGCTTCCAAAGAATATGAAATCACGGGCTTACTGGAGCCAAAGTGTCCATAAAACATAGACAAGGGGAAAAAATCCCATTAAACTGATGTTTAGACATGGAGGATGTAGCTTTTAACAGAATATACAACATGCCCACATAGATGGCTTATAAAGTGAAATATAGTAATAATGAATGAACATGTCTTCTCTGATTGCAAAAATATGGTCTGGTTTATACCTTGGCTGTGGGTTTCAAACATACAATGCCAGCACATCTAAGATGCAAATATATTTGTCTCTCATTTGATTTCTTTCTATGCAGGCCAAACTGTAACCGACAATAGTTTACAGGGTCAAGTATCCTTCTGGAAGTTTCCAAGAATAGGATTTATAACTCACAAACCTGAGCCCTGCAGTCTCATTCTCAAGACTCATGAAAGGGTTGTTTTTTTTTTGGGGGGGGGGAGGGTTTACTTCTGAGAAATACATTTGTGAGCAGGGTTGAATTTTAAAGCGCTTCTCGCTCTGTCAAGCCAAAATATTTAAGGCCGAGTTCCAAAGAATCCTTCTACTTGTTTGAAAGTTGTTCTTCGGGTACCATAAAACCTGGAATGATAACACGGAGGAAGTTTTGAAAAGATGTCCTGGGGTTGCAATTTTTTTTTAAAAAAAAAATCTTTCTATAATTCAGTCAGCAGCATCTATGGTGGTGCGCAAAGAATTTGCTTTGACTGTGAGGACCAGAAGTAGGGATGAGAGAAACCAGAACCAAGCAATAAATTTCAGCCAGTGGGAGCATACAGAGAGTGGTGGGTGATATGAATTGCTGAAGGCAATTATTTGCACAGTCCATCCCTTGCTTCTGCATAAACTAAGCTGGACTGAGAATAAAAAAAATATCCAATGTTTTCCTTCCTTCCTTCCTTCCTTCCTTCCTTCCTTCCTTCCTTCCTTCCTTCCTTCCGCCTAGAAATGGGGCTTCAAAAATTTCAGCAACACATTCTGTCAGCCTCTGTTTTGCTGCTTGCTTTCGGCTGCCATTGAAACGGGGAGGGGGACATTGTATTTGGGTGGGGAAGTGTTCGGTACAGGAGTGACTCTAAAAAGGGAGTTGTTCTCACCATCTACTGCGCATGTTGCAGATAGAGGATTTGCCGCCAAGGCCAACTGGGCCTGGGACTATTCCCCGAAGGGACTCAGGGCGGCTGAACAAAAGCCAAGGGAGGGGAAATTACAAAAAGTAAGACAAAGACAATCAGACAATACGAACAGTTTAAAAGCATAACAGACACAGCAAATTCGAGTACGGTGGGGGGGAACTCAACCCCAGGCTTGCTGGGACAGCCAGGTCTTCACGGGCGTCCGGAAGGCCTGAAGAGTGGAGAGGGTCCGAATCTCCACGGGGAGCTCGTTCCAAAGGGCCGGGGCAGCCACAGAGAAGGCCCTCCTCCGAGTAGTCGCCAGCCGACATTGGCTGGCAGATGGAATACGGAGGAGGCCTAATCTGTGGGATCGAATGGGTCTGTGGGAGGTAATCGGCAGAAGGCGGTCTCTCAAGTACCCACCTCTTGATTGAGGTCCAGCCCCCCTCTGATTGGGTGTATGTTGTGCTTCCTTTTAACTTTGTTGTGTCCTATTGTTTTTAAATTCTTTTTTAATATTTTCATTTCTGTAAGCCGCCTGGAATCCTTCGGGATTGGGCGGCCTAGAAATTCAATAAATGAAATGAACTGTCCGGCATACCAATCTGATGATGCTTTTTGAAGATGTTTCCCACATGACACCTGTGGGGTGTGCGGATTGGACTATGGGATGGAGCCAAGGTGGCGCAGTGGTTAAATGCAGCACTGCAGGCTACTGCTAGATCAGCAGTTCAGCGGTTCAAATCTCACCGGCTCAGGGTTGACTCAGCCTTCCATCCTTCCGAGGTGGGTAAAATGAGGACCCAGATTGTTGGGGGCAATATGCTGACTCTCTGTAAACCGCTTAGAGAGGCCTGAAAGGCCTATGAAGCGGTATATAAGTCCACTGCTATTGCTATTGCTATTGCTATTGCTATGGAGTTACCAAGGGAAGGGGATTGGGTCACATATTGATATCTATGATTACGCGCGCATTTGCCTCAGATCTTGCTTTGCCTAGCTGCTATCTACTCATGACCAGTAAAAGTACTCTTAATTCTGCAAAATGGAGTTGAGTGGTTTCTCTCTTGGTTACTGAGGGAGGCCGCCGTGACAGCGTCCTCTGCCCAGTTGATGGGTGGGTGTGGCCATAGTGGGCGTGGCCTAGTCAGCCTCCCGCACTACGGCGGGAGTGGGGGGAGGTGGTTTTACCTTCCCCAGGCTCCAGAGGCTTTCCTCGAGCCTCTGGGAGGGCAAAAACTGCCTCCGGAGGCCATCTGGAAGCTGGAAACAGGCCCATTTCAGGCCTTCTGGAACTTCTAGGAGGCCCGTTTTCCCCCTTCCTGAGCCTCCATGTGGGGCCTGAACGTACTTTGCATCCAAAACGGGCCGCGTGGAGACTCCTGAGAGGAGAAGGGGAGGGACAGGGTGGGAGGGGCCAACTAGGGGTGGGATTTGGAAGTTCTCCGAACCGGCCATAATGTTAGCTACGGGTTCTCCTGAACCTGGGTGAATCCACCCCTGCTTCTGCCTGTCTTTCATTAAACAAGACATATCTAATTCCAACAACTGTTCTTTGTGTTTTGTTTTTAATTTTTTTTATTTATAATTGAATTTATATTGCCTCCTGTTCGCCCATGGCAACTCAAGGCGGCTTACAAAGTATAAAATGACATTTAAAACAGTAAAACTAATAAAAAGACTCCAATAAACTAATATAGCAATAGCAGTTAGACTTATATACCGCTTCATAGGGCTTTCAGCCCTCTCTAAGCGGTTTACAGAGTCAGCATATCGCCCCCACAGTCTGGGTCCTCATTTCACCCACCTCGGAAGGATGGAAGGCTGATTCAACCTTGAGCCGGTGAGATTAGAACCGCTGAACTGCAGATAACAGTCAGCTGAAGTGGCCTGCAGTACTGCACCCTAACCACTGCACCACCTCGGCTCACACATGTTGGGTAAGCTCCCCGTTGGGAGACCGAGTGCGTTCAGAGAAGTATTGTGAGAGTTGTGTTGGAGAACGCACAAACCAGCATACAGAGACACTGCAGTTTAAATAGGCTTTTACTTTCATGGAAATAGAGGTATCAGAGTCCATCAAACAGTCCAAGTCATACACGGATATGACAGTCAGTTATCAATGTCTTTCAGTTAAGGGATAATCCAACTAACATAGTCCAGTATCATATAATCAGTTCAGTACTCAAAGTTTGCTAGCAGTTGCAAAACTTACAATAGCTGATTGCACTTTCTAACAGCCAGCTTCCAAAACACTCAGATCAGATCAGCACAGCATCTAACTAACAGAGAGCTAACATTCCTTCTGGCTCCCTCTTATGGCCGATTGAGGAAAACAGCAACCAATCACATTTTACGGTATGATTTAAAGAAACAGGTATAGCATTGTTACATGATTTATATATTGCCAACCCAACTGTTAGATTATATTCCTAACAACACCCCCCCCACCTCCTGCCCCAGCAAGAGCAGAACACATGAGCCATTTAATGGGCTCCATCCTGCTCTGGGTTCCCCAAGCCTGCTGGCAGAACCAGGTCTTCAGCGCCTTCCGGAACAGAGCTAGAGTGGGGTCCATTCTAATCTCGGGGGTGGGGGGGATGATGTTCAAGAGAGAGGGAGCCACCACAGAGAAGGCCCTTCTTCTGATTCCCACCAGTTGTATCTCTCTCAGGGATGGGACCTCCAATATTCCCTGATTCCCCAATCTGATGGGTCAAGTAGATGTGGGTAATAGACGGTCCCTCGGATTTAGCCTCCAGAAGAGGCTCCAGAAGAAGGGCCTTAATCATCCTTGTTGAGAGGGTGTTGGGAGGGTGTTGCGTTTAATTGTCATCATTCTAATACTTGGAGAAATGATCAGGAAAATACAAAATGATAGATCGATAGTTTCCAAACTTCCAAATATCACCAAAGATTGGCATTCAGAAATCATACAATCCTCTCCACTTCCAGTTATTAAACCAATACATTTTTTTTAATTGTCCTTAAATCAGCCCAAACTATTTCTATTTTTAGTCGACTGTGTCTTGGTATATATTTTTTTTCCCTTCAAATATTTTTTTTTAATGCTGAAAATTGGAATTCTGGTCTTCTTCCATCACTAAACTATTCTGCGGCTGACAGCTGTAAACTCTATTTTACAGTTTCAACATTTGGGGCCAGAGTTTTTCTTCCTGCTAAGTAGAAAATACACTCTGGGTGGAATTTAACCCTGTTTCCTGTAAAAGGCAAATTTATATGTCCAGATAAATTTGAAGATTGCATTCATTAATACAATTCCTATCCATTGCTTTCTGGTGCTTTGGAGAATAGCTTGATTCCCTCTTCTTTGTGGCGGCCCCTGTGATATTGGAACACTGCTATCATGTCACCCAGAGGTTCGGACCGGTTCAGACCGGTTCGCTCAAACTAGTAGTGGAAATCGTGCATTGCTCCGCCCTCCCGCCCCAACTTTATGGCATCCCATTTAGGCCCTTTTTTCACCAAAAATGCAGGCGGGGCGATTGGTGAGCCAGCCAATCAGTGATCAGTGGGCGGGGAAAGAATGGTGCCAACGGGTGGGGCAAGCGAGCGAGCGGTGACCAGACAGAGAGGGAAAGCGAGTGAGGGGAGGGGGCAGGTGGGAGAGAGCGTTCCGGTACTGTCCCACCAGACGAACGGGTTCTAAAAGGTACGGTAAATTTGACGAATTCCTTTTGACATGGGCGTACCAGGGAGCAACCCATCCCTGCCCTGATGTCACCCCTAGTCCTTCTGCAAAGCGCAAAACACACCAAAGTTACTATTTTCATATGAAGATCATTATGATGATTTAATGACCGATAGATTTACTGTTGAAAATAAGTTCAGCAAGTCAATAACTCATTTCCTTTTTATGTGTTAAGAGGAGAGAACACTTTCTTCTTAAATTTTATGCCTGAGAAACATAATCAGGTTTAAAGAATATGAAAAGAACATATTTTAATACTGTACTTATCCAAAAGTTTAAGGGAAGTTTTCACTCTCCTTCCCCTCTATCAATCTCAATTTTATGGCTCTAATAATTTGAAGATGTGAGTAGAATTTTGGAGGAATACTATATAATATTAGCAATTCTATGTTTTTCCTCTATTCAGCATGAATCCTGTTCAATAACCCTATCCTATTTCTTAATCTTTCACTCGTTTTTCTTTTATTTTTCCAGTCCAGTATAACTGAAATTATCCCAACTTCAAACTCTTCTGTAATTACAATTATCCCAGATATAATAAATCTCTTCCTATATGTATTTGGCATTTACTGTAGTTTTAAACTTCGTAGTAAAGAGATAGTTTGAATTCGATTTGGTTTATTTTACAAATAATCCAAGATGATGAACATATCTGACATACCTCCCGCTCCCCCTCCTCCTATTTTCACCAACACAGCCTGTGAGGTTAGTTGAGAGTGACTGGCCAAAAGTTGTAGGAATTATAAGAAATTATATACAAAGATTCAGCTCAGCTCAAACAAAAAGCTCTTATCAAATTAAAATCAAATTAAAATCAAATTAATTTAATTTGACCCCATGGTATATAGGGTCTCCTGCCTGAGCGGGGAGTTGGACTAGAAGACCTCCAAGGTCCCTTCCAACTCGGTTATTCTATTTTTATTTCTATAACCTTAAAAGTCCCTTCCAGCTCTATTCTGAACTGAATTGCTTAAAATGATTGAGTCTCACTAGGCGATTTCTAAAAGAAGTGGAATGAAAACAAAGTATTTACGATTTATTAATGAAAGAGCTAAGTTTGAAGTCCTAGAATTAAATCAGTTATAAACTCCTTAATCACAATTTTAGTTAGTTTTGAAACAATGGCTCAAAACAACAATAACAGATTTATTAATTTAAATCTGCTCAGGGGTCTTAAAATATGGAGGATAAATACATTTTGAGGAATGTTAGAACTTACACAATTCTGTTGAACCAGAGCTTGTCTGTATAGACAATTTTGTACATTCCTTTGAACTTGCGGGAGAGGGGGGTGATAATAACTTAATAACTTTCACAGACTGTCTTTCAACAAAGCTGTTACTGAATATGAAATTCAGGGAGCAAAGTAAAACTTAACAATATTTTTTTTTAAAAAATGCCACAAAAGCATTAAAAGACAAATTCCATCCACTGAAAAATTCTTAAGAAGGTTTTGGACAGAGAGATCTCTAGAAGAGGACTGTTTCTGAAATCTTACAAAAAGTTTCTCATTTTCTGAATCCAAAGATGTTCAGACTGAAGTTTCAATAACCGTTGATCTATAGCAAGGGTGGGCAACCCACGGCTCTGGAGCTGCATGTGGCTCTTTCATCCTTCTGCTGCAGCTCCCTGTTGCTCAAAATATGTTTCACAATTGCCAATGTGAGACACCTGCCGGAACACAATTTATTGAGCTTTTCAACCCTTGGTAGGTTTTGTGGCTCCCAGTCTTTTTTTTTCTGCGGGAAACGGATCCAAATGTCCCTTGGAGTGTTTAAGGTTGCCAACCCCTGATCTATAGTATCTTTCAAAAGCGATGACACAGCTGTAATTTTTATGGGATGAAGATAAATAATTGCAGATTGCAGAATTCTAGAATCCAAAAAGCCTTCCTTCCTTTATCTTAACTCTTGTTATTTGAACAGCTGAGCTGCGGACTGAGATAAAAAATAGCTCTCAACTTTCTTAGAGATGAATAACAGACCTGGAAAATGTCTTGGAGGTCTTCCAGTTCAACCCCCTGCTCAAACAGGTCTTCCTTTCATCCCACCAGGTCTTTCAAGAATTACACTATTGCAGTTTTAACAGAGTTGGAAGGGACCTTGTAGGTCATCTAGTCCAGTGGTCCCCAACCCCCGGTCCGCGGACCGGTGCCGGGCCGTGGAGTACCTGGCACCGGGCCGCGCAGCGGCCGGGGGCCATGATCCCTGCAGCTGGGCGCCGTGGCTCTCCTGCTGCGCCAGCCGCTCCTCTTCCAGCCGCTCGCCCAGCGCGCAAAGCTCCTGGCAGCGGCGCCACAGCTCCTCGAGGCGCCGGCGGCTCTCCTGGTTCTGCGCGCGCAGCTTGCGCAGGTCCTGTTGGCCCAGGCGGCCCCCTTTCAGCTCCTGCATCGCCCGCAACTCGGCCTCGTATCGCTCCAGGCTCTGCGCGCAGCTCCAGCTCAGCACCAGCGCGTAGTCGGAGGCCAGCTGCCGCTTCTCGGAGCGCCCGGCCCGGAGGACGTGCGGGGCAGACAGCAGCGCGGCCGGCCGCTGCTTGCGCGCTTCCTGCAGCCCTTCGTGCTCGGCCAGGAGCTGCTCCAGCAGTGCCTCCAGAGCGGCGCAGTCGGTCCACAGCCCCTCCAGCTGCTGCCGCCGCCGGGCCAGCTCGGGCTCCAGGCAGCGGAGACGCAGCTCTCCAAGTTGCGCGCTCAGCCTCTCCAAGCTCTCCAACTCGTGGCGCAGCGCGTCCCGCTCCAGCTCGCCTTGAGGTGATCTCAAAAAATAAGCTAGGTTGGATATGACTGGGATAAGATTTCCAGATGTTGACTTGGCTCAAGTCACCGGTTCCTTTTTCTTGCTGAATGAAAACTCCTGCATCATGGTTGTATGTAGGATGTATTTAGAAAAATTCAAGATGGGAACCATCTTGGTTTTTATGTGATGCAAATAAAAGAATAAATAGGCTTTTAATTTCATAGTCATGGCTATTACCTTGACATTTTCGATGTCACTCTGACACCCCTGTCCCAGATAATTTGGTGAATGGACAGAGAGGCTACCAGCTAGTAGTAGGCTGGCTTGAATGCACTTACTAAGAAAGGATTCACAGTGAATTCAATGAATAACATTTTGGGGTGATCATCAATCTGATGGGAGCTATATATCTATTGCAGCATTTACCTGCAAATTTAAAGGAAGTCCAGAAAGCGATTGCAATCTATTTGGCATATATTTACAAATACATATTGAAAATAATGCAACATCTAACATTTTCTGATCATGGTGCTGTCATTGGTGTACTATCCTGGTAATTAAAAATGGTGTCTGTAGAAGAATAAAAATGTGGTTGTGTGTTAACAAAAGAATAGAAACTATAAGCATATAATCTTCCATTCAAATAGTTAGAAATTAACTAGAAATAGTTAGTCCAGTTTACAAGCAACAGCCTGACGGTAGCTGACAAAGTAGCTGCATTTAAAGCCAAACTGGAGTTGTGGGGACGGCGTGTGAACAGAGGCATTTTGGACATGTTTCAGACATTAGCGGGGATTTTAGGAGAGACTGAGCCTGAGCGTTCATTCTCCCAGTTGGTGCACGATCACCTGTCTTTGCTTTTAGAAGAGTTTGAGCGCTACTTCCCAACCACAAAAGACCCACGAACTGGTAAGGAATGGATCCGTGACCCATTTGTCAACAAAACAGGCGAATGTAGCACGTCTGTGCAAGAAGAAGATCAACAACTGGAGATTGCAAATGACGGCGGCCTTAAAACTGCATTTGAGACAACAACTCTGCCGGTGTTCTGGATTAAAGTCATGGCGGAATATCCTGAGATTGTCACTACAGCTCTTAAGTCCCTTTTGCCTTTTCCAACATCCTATCTGTGTGAAGCGGGGTTTTCTGCAGTGACAGCAACCAAAACAAAACAAAACGGAATAAACTGGACATAAGCAAGACACTTCGGGTGTCATTGTCTCCTATTACCCCCAGATGGAACCGTCTCGTTGCAGAAAAACAAGCTCAGGGTTCTCATTGATTCACTACATTCTAGTAACTAGAGCGCTTAGTTAAAGTTTAACTGTTAAAATGTTAAAGCACTTTATATTTATGTAATTGTATTTTATTTTGTAAGGCATGTTTAAATACAATAAAATAAAAGTTGTTTAATCAAAACAATCTGATATATAAACAATCAATGTGTCGTCGCGAACAACGCCCCCCCACCCCTGCGCGCGCTCAGCGGGCCACGGTAAAATTATCACCGGCTGACTGGTCCGCGGCGATAAAAAGGTTGGGGACCACTGATCTAGTCCAACCCCCCCCCCCCCCCAAGCAGGAGACCCTACAACATTTCTGCGGTAACCAGCTGCCATTTTTTCAGAGCAAGACCTATACCGAAATATTTCCCGTTCCATCTTGGTCATCATTCTCAGAAATACTGTTGTGAAAAATGAATGTTCACATCAGTGGTGGGTTTGTACCGGTTTTACTACCAGTTTGCTCGTGCACATAAATGTCTGGGTGGGTGGGCGGAGCCTCCCGCTGCTACCACTACCGGCTGAACTGAGTCGAACCGGGACCAACCCACCTCTGGTTCACATCATACTATAAACACAACAGTTCCACCACAAATGCGCGCACAACAAAAGCGCGTCTGACTAAACCGCGGTGTCTAAAGCGCGGTGACAAAACCGCGCCGACAGAAGCGTGCTGTAACGCAACCCTAAACCTAAGCCTAAACCTAAGCCTAAACCTAAACCTAACCCTAAACTTAACACTAAACCTAACCCTAAACCTAACCCTAACCCTAACCCTAAACCTAACCCTAAACCTAACCCTAAACCTAACCCTAAACCTAACCCTAAACCTAAATGTAAATCTTACCTTAAATTAAATCGCGCTTCTGTCGGCGCACTGTTGTCGGCACGCTGTTGTCGGCGCGCTTTTGACATCGCGGTTTTAGCGCCGCGGTGTTGTCGGCGCGCTTATGACGTTCGTGCTTTTGTCGGGTCACGAAACACAACAATCCTTCTCTATAACAGTTTCAATCCTGTGGCGTTTTCTCCTTGCTTTATAACAGAATAAGAGAGTTGGAAGGGACCTTGGAGGTCTTCTAGTCCAACCCCCTGCTCAAGCAGGACATACTATATCAATCTCTTCTTGAAAACCTCCAGTAATGGAATACCCACAACTTCTGGAGGGAAATGATTCCGTTGATTAATTGTTTTGAGAAAATTTCTCTTTAGTTCTGGGCTGGAACTCACTTTGATAAGCTTCCATCCATTGCTTCTTGGCCTTTCTTAATTGTAGACGACAAAGGATAATTGTTGTTGCCAAGAGCTTCATGCATATTTTTCTGAAGGAAACGCTCCAAAACGTAAACCAAGCTCAGATTTAAAAATAGAAACACAATCACATTTTCAAAATAAATATAGACAAAACGTTTATAAAAATGTAAATTGATACTCAATCAACAGTCCCCTCAAGGATCAACAAAACCAGAAACCTTTCTCACTTATACAAGTTTCCTCCCCCCCGCTTTTCTATTACCGTATTTTTCAGAGTACAAGATTTTGAAGAGGTAAATTAAAAAAAAAAGTTTTTGCACTCTGCAGCCCTCCCCAAAAAGCTCCATAATTGTATGTAGTGACCATTTCACATTAGAAAGATCTTTGTATATTAAACAGATTAATGATGATGTAAGGAGAATTGATATATACATGAATTGAAATACTTAACTACTACATGGATGAATAATTAGTAATGGGAAACCATTCTTGGAAGTCTGGACGATTGGAGACATTATGGTCAATTGAAAATATGAATGTTTTATTATAAACCAATGGGAATTCTTTGTCCCAATCTTCGCTTTTTCTCTTTAGAGATAGATGATGCTATACTAGTTCAAAGACTTATTGTTATTTGATAGATAATTATGAATTTAAGGAAATAAGGATTGTTACAAATGAAATAATATTAATGGTAATCTAAGTGTATAATGCGCAATGACAGCGAAACATTTAGCTATGTTTAATGTAAACCAGTGATGTTAATCCTAAGTTTAAGAATTGATGCACAAAAACTTGTAACCAAACGACATGGTTGATGAAATGGAGGAAAGTTGTTCTTTTTTTCCTCTCTTGCTTTGTTTTTCTATGTGTTGTTTTGTTTAAAAAGAATAAAAATATATATTTTTAAAAAGCTCAATTTTTCACAAAAACAGGCCCATTTCCTTTTTTAAAAGGGCTCATTTCTGCCTTCTCTAGCCCCCAGGACAGTGGTGGGTTTCAAAAATTGTTGGAACCTACTCTGTGGGTGTGGCCTCCTTTGTGGGAGTGGCTTGCCACCCATGTGACCAGATGGGAGTGGCTTGCTGCCCATGTGACCGGATGGGAGTGGCTTGCCACCCATGTGACCGGATATGAAATTATGAATTAGAACTTAGGTCGGTCCAAGTAGCTATTCAGAATGTAGTGGTTAGAAGCAATCGCAAAGCAAGATATGGAATTAAAACCAGAAATATTTTGTTGGCTATTTGAAAGGGAGTATAATATATATTTAATTTTACACATGTTAGCAGCTGCTGGAATTGTGTTTGCTCAACAGTGGAAAAACAGAGATATGTAAATGAATAAATATTACAATGTGCAGGAATAAATAAATTGACAATTAAAATCAAGAAGGCTTTGAATACTTTTTCACGTGGGATTGGTTTTAGCAATTGCCAACTAACGCAGTGTTTTTCAACCTTTTTTGTGCAAAGGCACACTTTTTTCATGAAAAAAATCACGAGGCACACCACCATTAGAAAATGTTAAAAATTTTAAACTCTGTGCCTATATTGACTATAGGCAGGTGTTTTTCCCACGGCACACCTTACACTATGTCACGGCACACTAGTGTGCCGCGGCACAGTGGTTGAAAAACACTGAACTAACGGAAACAGAAATTAGAAATCCAAAAGTATGAAAGAAAACACCAATTATGTAAGGAAAGGTCCCTAAAATGTATAAGGAGATATTACTAGATCATTATTAATGTGTAGATAACTGTGGGACATTACACACCCACCAGTGGTGGGTTTCAAAAATGTTTGGAACCTCTTCTGTAGGTGTGGCCTGCTTTCTGGGTCCACTGGTGGAACCTCTTCTAACTGGTTCAGTAGATTTGACGAACCGGTTCTACCGAATAGGTGCGAACTGGTAGGAACCCACCTCTGCCCCAGGAGCACTCTGAAAGCCTCCTAAAGGCTATGCATGGGCATTCGGTAAAGGGGGCGGGGTTTCTGGAGGCAAAAAAAATGCTGTATTCAGTGTAGAAGACGCACCCAGATTTTCATCCCCTTTTTTGAGGGAAAAAGGTGCATCTTATACTCCAAAAAATACGGTACTTTTCTTAACCACAGATTTCTACACTGCTAAAAATAAGATTGTCCATTTTTTTGTGTAAACAGAATATGGCCTAATTCCAGATCCAGTACATTTTCTTGAAAAAAAAAACCCCATTAACATCAATGTAAAACTTAAATTTTGTTAAAAAAAAAAAATCTGCCTAAGGAACAAGAAACGTATTGTCCGTTTTGGCAAATTTACCTAAGCTGTTTTTATCCTTAATTGAAAAATTGAAGACTGAGCAGCCAAAGTATATACTGAAATGCTAGAGACCTTTTGAGGCCTACTATTGGTGGTCAAAAGTAAGGAAACTTTTATAAGTGAAATTCAAATTTAGGATTAGTTTCATAACAGTGTACATGGTGTATAATCACAATGCCCCATTGTAGACGCCTGATCTTGTATTGCTTAGGAAATACATATTTTAAACCTAGGAAATATATATTTTATTCTAGGAAATACATATTTTATAACATGGGCATCAGAGGTGGGTTCCTACCAGGGGTGGGTTTCTCACCCCGTTCCAACCGGTTCGGTTGGAACGAGGCCGGCGGCGTCCTCGCGCACGCATGCGTACTAGCATCTGTGCGATGCTCCAGCTGCTCCTGAGGATCACGCAGGCGCTGTATGCGTCCTGTGCATGCGTGGAAGCGGGCACGGGTGGGGGGGGGGCTTCGCCGTTCCCGGAAGTTACTTACTTCCGGGTTCGGTGACCAACCGATCGCAGGGACCGCTGCGAACCGGTTGAAACCCACCCCTGATTCCTACCAGTTTGACACCTATTCAGTAGAACCAGTTCGTCAAATTACCGAACCGGTTAGAAGAGGTTCCACCAGTGGACCCGGAAGCAGGCCACACCTACAGAAGAGGTTCCAAAATTTTTTGAAACTCACCACTGATGGGAATCACACTATAAAAAAAGATATCGAGGCTCTAGAAAAACGTGCAGAGAAAATCAACAAAGGTGATTAGGAAACTGGATTTTGGACAAAAACTGTTCCAACTTCTACCCTCAAAACGACACTATAGAGCACTGCACACCAGAACAACTAGACACAAGAACAGGTTTTCCCCGAATGCCATCACTCTGCTAAACAAATAATTCCCTCACCATTGTCAAACCATTCACTAAGTCTGCATTACTATTACTATTGATCTTCTCATCGTTCCTATCACCCATCTCCTCTCACTTATGGCTGCATCAGAGGTGATATTCAGCAGGTTCTGACCAGTTCTGGAGAACCGGGTACCGGAAATATTGAGTAGTTCGGAGAACCGGTAATTTCCATCTCTGACTAGCCCCACCCTCATCTATTCTCTGCCTCCTGAGTCCCAGCTGATGGGTAGAGAATGGAGATTTTACAATATAGAGCCGAGGTGGCGCAGTGGTTAGAGTGCACTACTGCAGGCTACTTCAGCTGATTGCAGTTCTGCAGTTCGGCTGTTCAAATCTCACTGGCTCAGGGTTGACTCAGCCTTCCATCCTTCCGAGGTGGGTAAAATGAGGACCCAGACTGTGGGGCCGATATGCTGACTCTGTATCCGCTTAGAGAGGGCTGAAAGCCCTATGAAGTGGTATATAAGTCTAACTGCTATTGCTATTGCTATAATATCCTTCCCTGCCATGCCCACCAAGCCACACCACACGCCCATCAAGCCACGCGCACAGAACCAGGGTAGTAAAAAAAAATTGAATCCCAATATTGGACTGTATGATTGTAACTTTGTGGCTTGTATCCTTACAATTTATATTGATCGTTTCCTAGTATGATTTGATTGCTTATTTGTACCTGTGACTATCATTAAGTGTTGTACCTTATGATTCGTGACGAATGTATCTTTTCTTTTATGTACACTGAGAGCATCTGCACCAAAGACAAATTCCTTGTGTGTCCAATCACACTTGGCCAATAAAGAATTCTATTCTATTCTATTCCATTCCATTCTATTCCATTCTACTCTATGCCAAATTTCTATTCTATTCTATTCTATTCTATTCTATTACATTACATTACATTCTACTCTACTCCATATTTCCATTCCATTCCATACTATTCTATCCTATTCCATTCCATTCATTCTATTCCATTCCACTCTACGGCCATATTTCTATTCTATTCTATTCCATTCCATTCCATTCTATTCTACTCTACTTCCATATTTCCATTCCATTCTACTCTACTTCATATTTCCATTCCATTCCATTCTACTCTACCTGCATATTCCATTCCATTCCATTCTACTCTACTCTCAGATTTCCATTCCAGTCGACTCTACTTCATAGTTCCATTCCAGTCCATTTACTCCTATTCCATAAGTTCCATTCCATTCCATTCTACTCTACTCCATATTTCCTTCCATTCTACTCTACTCATATTTCCATTCCATTCCATTCCATTCTACTCTACTTCATATTTCCATTCCATTCCTTCTACTCTACTTCATATTTCCATTCATTCCATTCCATTCTACTCTACTCATATTTTCCATTCCATTCCATTCTACTCTACTCCATATTTCCATTCCATTCTACGCTACTCATATTTCCATTCCATTCCATTCTACTCTACTCCATATTTCCATTCCATTCCATTCTACTCTACTTCAGAGTTCCATTCCATTCCATTCCATTCTACTCTACTCCATATTTCTATTCTATTCTATTCTATTCTATTCTATTCTACTCCATATTTCCATTCCATTCTACTCTACTTCCAGATTTCTATTCTATTCCATTCCATTCCATTCCATTCTACTCTACTTCCATAGTTCCATTCCATTCCATTCCATTCTACTCTACTCCATATTTCCATTCCATTCTACTCTACTCCATATTCCATTCCATTCTACTCTACTTCATATTTCCATTCCATTCCATTCTACTCTACTCCATATTTCCATTCCATTCCATTCCATTCTACTCTACTTCATATTTCCATTCATTCCATTCTACTCTACTACTCCATATTTCCATTCCATTCCATTCTACTCTACTCCATATTTCCATTCCATTCTACTCTACTTCATATTTCCATTCCATTCCATTCCATTCTACTCTACTTCATATTTCCATTCCATTCCATTCTACTCTACTCCATATTTCTATTCTATTCTATTCTATTCTATTCTATTCTATTCTATTCTACTCCATATTTCCATTCCATTCTACTCTACTCTATTCTATTCTATTCTATTCTATCCATTCCATTCCATTCCATTCTACTCTACTTCATATTTTCCATTCCATTCTACTCTACTTCCATAGTTCCATTCCATTCTACTCTACTTCATATTCCATTCCATTCTACTCTACTTCCATATTTCCATTCCAGTCTACTCTACTTCATATTTCCATTCCATTCCATTCCATTCTACTCTACTTCATATTTCCATTCCATTCCATTCTACTCTACGTCATAGTTCCATTCCATTCCATTCCATTCTACTCTACTCCATATTTCCATTCCATTCCATTTCTTACTCTACTCCATATTGCCATTCCATTCTACTCTACTTCATATTTCCATTCCATTCCATTCTACTCTACTCCATATTTCCATTCCTCCATTCTACTTCTACTCCATTTTCCATTCCATTCTACTCTACTTCAGATTTCCATTCCATTCCATTCCTTCTACTCTACTCCATATTTCTAGTCTATTCTATTCTATTCTATTCTATTCTACTCCATATTTCCATTCCATTCTACTCTAGCTCCATATTCTATTCTAGTTCCATTCCATTCCATTCCATTCTACTCTACTTCATATTTCCATTCCATTCCATTCCATTCTACTCTACTCCATAGTTCCATTCCATTCTACCTCTACTCCATATTTCCATTCCATTCTACTCTACTTCATATTTCCATTCCATTCCATTCTACTCTACTCCATATTTCCATTCCATTCCATTCCATTCTACTCTACTCCATATTTCCATTCCATTCCATTCTACTCTACTCCATATTTCCATTCCATTCCATTCTACTCTACTCCATATTTCCATTCCATTCTACTCTACTTCATATTTCCATTCCATTCCATTCCATTCTACTCTACTTCATATTGTCCATTCCATTCCATTCTACTCTACTCCATATTTCTATTCTATTCTATTCTATGTCTATTCTATGCTATTCTATTCTACTCCATATTTCCATTCCATTCTACTCTACTCTTATTCTATTCTGTTCTATTCCATTCCATTCCATTCCATTCTACTCTACTTCATATTTCCATTCCATTCTACTCTACTCCATATTTCCATTCCATTCTACGCTACTTCATATTTCCATTCCATTCTACTCTACTCCATATTTCCATTCCATTCTACTCTCCTTCATATTTCCATTCCATTCATTCCATTCTACTCTACTCCATATTCCATTCCATTCCATTATACTCTACTTCATATTTCCATTCCATTCCATTTCTACTCTACTTCATATTTCATTCCATTCCATTCCATTTCTACTCTACTCCATCTTTCCATTCCATTCACTCTACTCCATGATTTCCATTCCATTCCATTCTACTCTACTCCATATTTCCATTCCTTCCATTCTACTCTACTCCAGATTTCCATGCCATTCTAACTCTACTTCATATTTATATTTCCATTCCATTCGACTCTACTTCATATTTCCATTCCATTCTACTCTACTTCATATTTCCATTCCAGTTCTACTCTACTCCATATTTCCATTCCATTGTACTCTACTTCATATTTCCATTCCATTCCATTCCATTCTACTCTACTTCATATTTCCATTCCATTCTACTCTACTTCATAGTTCCATTCCATTCCATTCTACTCTACTCCATATTTCCATTCCATTCTACTCTACTCCATATTTCCATTCCATGCCATTCTAATGAAAGGAAGGACTAGGATCATGCATGACACCATGTCGAAAGCATCAGGGTGCTTCCAGCTTGAAAGATTACCGGGTGACATCGCCGTTGCCCAGGGTACAGCAAGTTGGGGATTCTTTCATGTCCCCAGCAGGAGGTTAGAGGACTGGAGCTCATCCTGCCCCATGGCAGCACCGGAGTCTTGAATGCGGGCTTGCTAACTTCCAACCCAGGTCATAAGCACATGAGACACCATGGTGCTTTGGGTGATATAATGCAATCTTCCATATCTAGGGATTTGCACAAAAGAAGTCAAGCTGTTCTCCAAGGCAACCTGAGGGTATGGACAAGAAGCACAGAGGGAAATTAATCAAGGAGAGAAGCCACCTAGAACGAAGGAGAAATTTGCTAAGAGTGAGGACAATTAACCAATGGAAACAAACTGCCTTCAGAAGTTGTTGGTGTGCTCCAATACTGGAGGCTTTCAAAAGAAGAGACTGGACAGTGTATGGAGTGTTCTGCTTGAGCAGGGGGTTGGACTAGAAGACCTCCAAAGCCACTTCCAGCTCTATTCTGACTCCTGACTTCTTCTCCATGCTGCAAGATGAGCAAGACAGATAGCCATTAAAAAGAAAAGATGAACCACTAAGAAAAAATGCAAGTTTAATTTAATAGGTCAGCTTTTTAGGCTTGAATACACTCTGTTTTCTTTTTAGATTTTTCTTTTAAAAATATCATGTCTGTCTCTCCCCCCCGCCCCTCTCCTGGGGTTAGGGTAGAACATTCAGACAAAGTTCTTCTGAAAAGCACCATAGAAACCAATGCCACAATTAAGCCGCAATTAACTGAGTCTCACTTGTTTCAATGGGACGTGATTATGATAATATAGCTGGAGCGCCAAGCCGTGAATTCCTGCACCTTTTCTTAGAAAGGAGTATACGCATATAAACAAATAAATGTCACACTGGGATTTTGAAGAAGCTGTTTCGAGTCCTGTCAAGAAGACAGGCCCTTATCTTAGCCTTACAAAGTATCTTTATTCCAGAGCTGTTCAGATGCTCTTCAAAGTTAAGCCCTTATAAGACCATAGAGCTCAGAGTCAACACAAGGAACAGCACATGCAGCAAAACTGAGGAGTTCAGTTACAGGGGCAAATTTCACCGAGAAATTTACGAATGTACAAAAGCAATCTTGCCTCATGAAGCATGGAAACGTCTGTCCTGCGTGTGCTATTTTCAAAAGGCAACTGGACTTTCTTGTTTTTTTCTTGAAGACCATGAAAGAAGACCATGTCTTTCTGGGTTCAGCTCCAAGTGGGGAAGAAGACACTGGAGACATGGAGGGTGCTTGGAAAGATGGTTTATTGTTGGACAGGGCCACTGGCTTGAATCCTGAACAGAAAAGGTGCTCACATGCTCCAATGTTGGTGGAGAAGAAGAGAAGGGCTGAAGGAGGGGCTTGCTAGGCTTTTTATAACCTGTTCAGTCCCACCTCTCTGTTTCCTGTTCCTGTGTAAGAAATGTATTCTGATTGGTTGTCAGACTCCCATGGGGCCATGCAGGGGGCTACTCTCTAGGCTGTTTTGAATCCAGGTATAGATGATTCTCAGATGCCATGTGGAGAGTTGAATAATACCTTCCCCCTGCAGCTGCAGTGGAGAAGTCTTTATTATGTAAAGTGGGCTAGCCTGGCCTTCTCAATGGCCCATTGACAAAGTGTGGATGGGTAGGAAGCTACAGGCAACTATTCTGTCTTTTAAAGCATATTTCTTTCTTTCACATCCAGAGAAATATTCTGCCTTTTCAATATTTCCTAGGATATTTCATTTTTCTGGGAGAGGGCTGGATGATAACTTCCCACAGCTTCTCATCCAAGAAGCTTTCTCAGCTCTGACTGGATGGCGAGGGAATGGAAGGATGTATATCCCTTGCAGACAGCTGTTCATTTGTATCCTTTTAGAGAGTCGTTGAGGCCACCTGGAGCTTTATCTGTGTCCTCGTGGTCACCTGAGTAGTGCAATGATTGTGAAGTCTTCCTGGAACTGCTGAAAGGACTGTGTTGTAGATAGATAATGTCTATTCCTCCCCACCCACCACCACCCTGTTGTTGGGAGAGGGCTGTCAATTTTGACAGCCTCTTTGACTCCTCTTTCAAACCAGCAGTCCTCTCAGTCCAAATTGTGGATTTTCTGTCTTCAAAAGAGTGACTTTTCTCTTTTCAATGGAGATAGACTGCTGATCCCACCAGGACTAGATTCAATAGCCCATCCACATTTAGAAGACAAAGGGCATTTTTTTGAAGATAGCAAAGTCCACTGTCAGCATTCCAAGTATCATGCAGAATTAAATCAGAGTCCAAGGCAAAACGATCCTTTAAGTTCCAATTTAATAAGTCAGGACATCTTGGCACATCTGTGGAATCCCAATTCTGGAAGTTACCTAGGATTCCCACCCAGTTGAAAGTTCATGGTCTTGTCCCCACACCCACAAATCCATCACATGGTCCAATCTTTTTCTTCCACGCTGGCATCTCCACCCAGCTGGTTCTGGTCAGGTGCAAAGGTGCGGAGACAACCTTGGGCTTCTAGAAAAGAATGACAACAACACATTCCACAATTCGACTCTTTTCTATTCCCCCCTCCCAACTACTACACTAATGAAACAGCATAATGAAATAAGAGGGAGTGTGGCAGGCCAAAGATCCTAAAAGGGATATAACTATAAGCCTGACATCCACATTTTGGACAAGAGAGGACCACTGGTTGGAAAGAGGGGTCAAAGAGGCTATCTATGTTAAAATTGAATGGTCCTCTCTCAACAGAAGGAGAGGGAATATAACACCATCTATCTCCAATCTCCAATACGGTCCTTTCAACAGTTTCATTTGCACCACTCAGGTGACCCTGAGGACACAGAAAAACCTCCAGGTGGCCTCAACGACTCTCTAAAAGGATGCAAATGACCAGCTGCCTGTAAGGTGTATCAATCCTTCCATTCCCCCACCATCCAGTCAGAGCTGAAGAAGCTTCTTGGATGAGAAGAGAAAACGTCTTAAAAGAAAAACAAGGAAGTTCAGTAGCCTTTTGAAAGAAAAAAAAAGAATCTCCATTGACATAGAAATGTCTGTCTCTGCTCTGAATTTGCTCTCCTGCATCAGTGCATTGACTTGTTCATTCTGATTATATCAGACAGACTAAATAACCTTGAACTTGAGAGACTGCCTGCTGCCAATTACCTCCCAAAGACCCGTTAGATCGCACAGGGTCGTCCTCCTCCGGATTCCGTCTACCAGCCAATGCCATCTGGCTACCACCCGGGGGAGGGCCTTCTGTGTAGCAGCTCCGGCCCTTTGGAATGAACTTCCCCGGGGATTCGGACCCTCACCCCTCTCCAGGCCTTCCGGAAAGCATTAAAACCTGGCTGTGCCGGCAGGCCTGGGTTGATGAGTTCCCTCCCCTCTCGACATGTATGGCCGTATGACTCTTGTGTATTTAATTACGTGTATTGTGTTTGTATCCCCGTTCCCCTTTTGAGTTGTTCGCCGCCCTGAGTCCCTCCCGGAGAAGGGCGGCATACAAATAAATTAAATCTTAATCTTAACAAGTGGTTCTAAATTTACGAACACAATTCAGATCAGAACTTCCATCGGAGTTGTTGCAGTCGTAAGTTGAGCTAGACCTGATTTTTAGAATCCTTTTTACAATGGTTGTTAAATGAATACCACGGTCCTAAGTGCGAAGCCAGTCTTCTGAATGGGTATTTTTTGCTGGAAACCAGCAACAAAGGTTGCACATTGTGATCATGTGACTGCAGGAAAATGCAGCTGGTCATAAATGTGAGCCAGTCGCAAACGTACAAATTGGGATCATGCAACATAGGAATGTACACTGGTCATAGGTTTGAGGACTTATTATATGTATGTATGTGTGTATGTATATACATATATACATAATACATATATACATATATACATATAACATATATACATATATACATATATCATATATACATATATACATATATACATATATACATATATACATATATACATATATACATATCTACATATCTACATATCTACATATCTACATATCTACATATCTACATATCTACATATAACATATACATATATACATATATACAATATATACTATATACATATATACATATAGACATATATACATATATATTTTATTGTACAAGAGCCGAGGTGGCGCAAATGGTTAGAGTGCAGCACTGCAGGCTACTTCAGCTGACTGCAGTTCTGCAGTTCAGCTGTTCAAATCTCACTGGCTCAGGGTTGACTCAGCCTTCCATCCTTCCAAGGTGGTAAAATGAGGACCCGGATTGTTGTTAGGGGCAATATGCTGACTCTGTAAACCGCTTAGAGAGGGCTGAAAGCCTATGAAGCGGTATATAAGTCTAACTGCATTTGCTATTGCTATATTTGTTTTCGTAGATTTTCACGGGTGTAGGTATGCTGGTCTCAATCTTACCGGGAAAAGACCCAAATACAACAAGACCAGCATGTTGGTCACACACCACACACACACACACACACACACACACAACACACACACACACAACAATACAATAGCAGAGTTGGAAGGGATCTTGGAGGTCTTCTAGTCCAATCCCCTGCCTAGGCAGGAAACCCTATATCATTTCAGACAAAAGGCTATCCAACATCTTCTTAAAGACTTCCAGTGTTGGGGGCATTCACAACTTCCAGAGGCAAGTTGTTCCACTGATTAATTGTTCTAACTGTCAGGAGATTTCTCCTCAGTTCTAAGTTGCTTCTCTCCTTGATTAGTTTCCACCCATTGCTTCTTGTTCTACCCTCAGTTGCTTTGGGGAATAGTTTGACTCCCTCTTCTTTGTGGCAACCCCTGAGATATTGGAAGACTGCTATCATGTCTCCCCTAGTCCTTCTTTTCATTAAACTAGACATACCCAGTTCCTGCAACTGTTCCTCACATGTTTTAGCCTCCAGTTCCCTAATCATCTTTGTTACTATATACATATATCTCACCAAAATATTTCCGGCATATTAACAATGATTAATCGCTTCTTATTTCTTTAGTCTCTTTAAACTCACTCTGTGCAATGTATGTTTATTGAAAATGAAGTGTTTAGCGCATTTTTGCTTGATGTATGTCCCAGTCAAAATTACATTAACATTTGGAAACAGAATAGCTTGCTATTAAAACCACACCAGGGCCTTTGTTAGTCTTTAGAGCATCACATACCATTTTTAATTTGTACACGTAACTTCTAAATTTACCATTAATTGTACAAAATTGAAACTGGATGCAAAGACAATGAAGCCAATAATTTAAAACTAGAGACTTATAGTTTACTGGCAAAAAAAAATGCTTCCACAATAACTTTGTAAAAAAAAGCCTTATAGAACATATGGATAAATTTAGTTTTTCTTCTGCCTAGACCGGTGGAACACGGGATTTTGTAGGTTTTAGCTTCTATAAATTGGCCTTCTGAAGACATGGGTCGACCAATGCTGTTTCAAAACTTCCGCAGAGGGTAAATTTTATCTCCATCATTGTAAGAAATCCTGTGGATTTCCTGTTATTCTGCAGAATGAGTAATTAGCTTCCCTCCACTCAAGGAAGGAATAACACTGGGTCTTTGGGATGTAGGCCAAAGTGTTCAGAGAGAGTTTGGTATATCCAACCAGGTGCAGGATAGGAGACCAGTTCCCCAAACTTGGCTGGGCTTGGAATGTCAACAAGAATCTGAGTTCAACATGAAGATTCTTGGCTCCCCCTAAGCAAAAAGAGGAAAGCTATCGAGGTTCATTTATTAAAGTGGAAAATAGCCAGATGCCCCATAGAGCCTGAAATATACTCTGTGAATTTACATTTACTATGTAAATGGGCCTAGTTAGATTTCTGTGGCTTGCTTCCCGTCTTCTAGGCCCGTAATGATGAAAAGAGCCGAGGTGGTGCAGTGGTTAGGGTGCAGTACTGCAGGCCACTTCAGCTGACTGTTATCTGCAGTTCAGCGTTCAAATCTCACCGGCTCAAGGTTGACTCAGCCTTCCATCCTTCCGAGTGGGTGAAATGAGGACCCAGAGTGTGTGGGGCGATATGCTGACTCTGTAAACCACTTAGAGAGGACTTCTAAGCCCTATGAAGCGGTATATAAGTCTAACTGCTATTGCTAACTGCTAACCTACGGCATGAGTGCCACAGGTGGCACGTGGAGCCATATCTGAGGGCATGCGAGGCGCATGTCATCTCCAGCGTGCATCGCCAGCTGATTTTTAGCCTTCCGGAGGGCTTGTGGAGGCTATTTTCTTCCTCCCCAAGCTTCAGGAAAGCCTCCGGAGCCTGTAGATGGCGAAAAACAGGTCCAACGGGTCAACCGGAGGTTTGGAGGTGTCAGTGAGTCCTGCATGCAAGCATGGGGGGGGGATGCGGGGAAAGTTGTGCATGCATGTGTGGTGGGGGGCATTGCATTATGGTGTGGGCACACACATGCGGATTATCACACACACACACCCTTTTGGCACCCGAGAGGAAAAACATTCGCCATCCCTGTTCTAGGCTCTTAGTTCCCAGTCTGTGAGTTTGGACGTTGCTGCTGAGTAACAAGAATTTGTGTACCTGAGAAGATCCATGGGTTGATTAAAGGCTCCTGCTGTTCTGACCTGGGCTTCACAAAATCCCAAAGCAGACTCCTTGTCCTGACAAAAAATAAAACCCTTTTTTATTAAGCTCATGTAAATTCCTCTCATTCCCATCCAGCAAAATCTTTCAATGGATGATATACAGTCACAGACCTTATCAGGCTTGGAGAGCTGCCAGGCCGACATCTTCCAAACGCAACGCTGTGCAAGAAAATTCTTGGCAAGGAGTCTCTGAGAGTCACGAACAAATCTTCCCACTAATTAAGTGAACTAATTGTCTCCTGCAAACTCCACTCCCCTTTCGCTCCTCTTTATTCCCTGTGGAAGGGGCCATTCACCGTCCACTTGTGGCTTTACTCCCGAGTCGGCCCTTGTTCCTTAGCTCTTCCCTTCATCTGGCAACTGTGCACATGCGCACACTGGGAACAGGCTCCAGCTGTTCTTCTGCTTCACTGATTTCTGACTCTGAAGGCAGCTGATAACTGTCGGACGGCCCTGGCCCCATCTCTGCTCCTGACGCAGAGCCTTCCCCAGACTCCAGGACTGGCCCTCCCCAACCTCTTCATTGTCTGAGTGTGCCACCAGGTCCAGCTGCTGGCAGGCCGCAACAACCTACCACCCTACCTGCATCTTCAAGATGAGCTCCCTGCTGAATCTTCACAGGCGGTCCTTGGGGTGCAACTGCAAACTGAGCTCAAAATTGCTAAGTGAAGTATTTGTTAAGGGAGCTTTGCCCCGTTTTACGACCATTCTTGCCACCGTTGTTCAGCGGATCGTTGCATGTGTTAAGTTAGTAACGTCTTTGTTAAGGGAGTCTGGCTTCCCCATTCACGTTGCTGGTCAGAAGGTTGCAAAAATGGATCATGTGATGTTGCACCCGTCATAAATATGAACACAGTTGCCAAGCGCCTGAACCTTGATCACATGACCACGGGGATGCTGCAACAGTCATTAAGTGTGAAAAATGGTCACTTTTTTCAGTGCTGTTATAACTATGAATGGCCACTAAACAAGCTGTTGTAAGTCAAGGACTTACCTGTACTTGGCTGGGTGCTCTGATGTCTCCCTCCCTCCTTCTTTTCTGATCCTGACATATTTTTATGGTACATTCTCCGTGCAAAATGAATCGTAGTGCTGTTCACCATCTACAGTAACTGGGGCTGGCAGCCATAATGTGTCTCCTCTGATATCAGATGCCTGAATTGATCGGGCCCAAGTTTCTTACATGGCAAAGGCAGCCTGAGATATTTAGGGGAGAGGTATACCCTCTGGCCCATGTGGAAAGGTCCTTGCGCCTTCCACCTTTTGTCGGAGTTCTTTTTATATGTGGCAAAAGAGTGACATAACGCATCTCTCACCACTTTCCAAACTTTTTGTATCCAGGCTATCCACTCCTGTGAGGTCATGTCATCTTGGCGCACACCGGAATTGGGACGAACTCCCCCTGTAGCCACATGGAATGGGGTAAACCCTGTACTTTTGTGCAACTGCACTGTTATATACAACTTCTGCAAAGGGGGGGTTCAGCCCAATCGGTCTGTTGGTATTGGATGTAACACCTTCAGTAGTGCTCCACCATCACGTTCGCCTCTCTGCAGCACCATTGGTCGTGGGGTGGAAGGCTGTACTAAGTCCCTGTGACAACCCCACCATCGCCATGATCAATTCAGGCATTTGATATCAGAGGAGACCCATTACGGCTGCCAGACCTGGTTACTGTAGATGGGAAAGGCACTATGAACAGCACCAAAGAAATGAATTCAGGAAGCTTCAGATTCGTGTTCTTCTTCAGGCATCTATGAATGTATACATGATAATTTGTGTTGAATTTTGAGATTCTGCTGGATCCGAAGGACATTCTTAGCTGCAGCGAGTTCATCTGAAAGACTTGTGTTACCCTTTGGCTTGATCAAGATGCTCGCTGAGGATCCCATTACACAAAGAAACACACTATATAGTTTTATTTATTTATTAATTGGCAGCCTTTCTATACCGCTGACTTCCCAAAGACTCCTGGCACCATAAATATACCAATGTTAAAACATTCCTGTAGAGTTTGTGCCTGCTCACTGATCAAAAAGATGACTGGAAAAAATCTCCAGGCCTCCGTGTTAACAATGCTTTTAGGACAAATATAAGACATTCCTCTCTTTTGAAAAAGAACATCTTGTATTTACTGAGTTTGAGATGTTGTGGGGAAAGGATCTACCGACAAACCGACTGTTGGCTTGGTGGAAATATAGGTGGGGATTTTCTTTTCAGTTAATCATGTCCTGGGGAATTATTTACCTCAGAACACGGCAGGATGTAATTCTAATCCGAAGGCCTTCAAAAATGTTAATGTAATAGTGTAATAACAGCAGCTAGGATTAAAGTAAAGGTAAAGGTTCCCCATGCACATATGTGCTAGTCATTCCCGACTCTAGGGAGTGGTGCTCATCTCCGTTTCAAAGCCGAAGAGCCAGTGTTCTCCGAAGACATCTCCGTAGTCATGTGGCCGACATGACTAAACGCCGAGGGCGCACAGAGTTCTGTTACCTTCCCACCAAAGGTGGTCCCTATTTTTCTACTTGCATTTTTACATGCTTTTGAACTGCTAGGTTGGCAGAAGCTGGGACAAGTAATGGGAGCTCACTCCGTTATGCAGTGCTAGGGATTTGAACTGCCAAACTGCCAACCTTTCTGATCGACAAGTTCAGCATCTTAGCCACTGAGGAACCACGTCCCTCTAGCAGATCCAAAATACTTGTGCCACATCCACACTTATTTTTCAGCCTCTCCCCGTAGATTTTTAGCCTTGCTAGCAAGTTACTGTCAGGATTTGCAGGTCCCTTAAGAGTTGGCCTTTCTTCCTTTCATTTCCATCATTTTGACCCAAGGACCTCGTAACCAATTCCTCACAGTCAACTGGCCATGGCCAACTCACCACGGCCAACTCTCCGTACCAAATGCACTCCGTGCGCATGCGCATTTGCATCTAAAAAGGTCTGTGCATGCAAAAAACATTAGAAAAGGAAAAAAATTACATTTCTGCAGTGAAAATTGTTCTTCGCATGTGCAGGACTGAAAATCAAGATGGCACCACTGGAGGAGAACTGGTTTGGGGGCGTGGCAGGCATGGGTTCGCTGCCAGTTTCAGCAATCCAGGCTGCCAAGTTACTACCGGTTCGGCTGAACTGATCTAAACTGTTCCTTTCAGAGTTGTCACAGATCCTTTCTTAAAGGATCTGTGACCCCTCTGTCACAGATCCTTTAAGAAAGCAGTATATCTTTAACAGCAATTGCACATTGTTGAGTGCTGCTGACTCACAATCACAAAACAGCTTCATGTTTTTATTTACTGTGTTTTCATAAGGATGATTTCAATGTTTCTTTGTACTGTAATTTGTCTAGAATGTTGAATTTGAAATGGGTAGCAAAGAAATCTTCTAAATAGCTAAGTAAATAAACAAAACTTTATACCTTAATTGTGGTAGAGATTGAGAATCGTAGACATCAAGAAGGAGACATGCAACTTTATCTCTGGACATGTAAATTTTTCCTTGTATAATTTTTTTTACTGCTGCATTAAGGGGAAGCAGCTCATTGGCAAGATACACGCAGTCTGAACCGGTACAACCACAAACACAGTGTTTTCCTACCTAAATAAAAACCGAGTGTGCCTTGAGTTCAATTTATAGGCGCTTAATGCCAGACGCAAATTAGAAACAGCAATCTTTAAACTGGCTTCTCCAGAGAACTGATTATTAACTGACTGAATGGATTCTAAATATAGCTCTTGTTGAAGAATCTCGGCATTTAAATGTGATTAGGGGCTTCAGATAAACCTTCTGATAAACCTTAGAACAGTGTTTCTCAGCAACTTTAGGATGATGTCTGGCTGTGGAATTCTGGGAATTGAAGTCCATCTTCTTAAAGTTGCTAAGGTTGGGGAAACACTGCCTTAGAAGCTAACAAGTCCAGGAGTTCATATGCAGCCTAATTCAGGAGTCGTCAAGCTTAAACACTCAAAGAGCCACAAAGGTTCTACCTGGAAGCCCTCCCCTTTAATTCTGGAGCCAACTGGAAGTCTGGTTCCCCCACACCATAGAGTCTCCTCCTAGCACAGCATCTTTTTTCCCTCCATCTGTCCTAACCGAAAGCCCTATCAATTGTGGAGCCGACCGGCAACAGGAGCTGCAGCAGAGGGATGAAAGAGCCACATGCGGCTCCAGAGCCACAGATTGCTGACCCCTGCCTTAGTTCTACAAATGCAGATGAGACAAGAAAGGAGAGGATTTCTCAGTAGCTTCATGGTAAGAGAAAGAAACCTAGGAAGGACCACCTTAATTGGTCAGATGGTTCAAAGTGGTGGGGGGAGATTCTACATTCCAGAATGGGACAACTTGCCACAGCCAATTCCTCGAGGTCAACTGGCAATGGTCAACTCACCATGGCCAACTTGCCTCAGGACAAATCACCTTGGCCAACTCTCCATTGGACAACTCAAAACAGGACAATTCAACAATTCACTTTACTTATGTTAAATAGTTAAAATATTTCAATTTTTAAAATTCACATTTCATTCTGTCCCTCCTTTGGCATCCTTTCTTTAATGATTCCATTCCACTACTTCTTCGATATTAATGTAACTCTTAACTTGTGGTGAGTTGACCATGGAGAATTGTCCTATGATGAGTTGGCCATGGGGGGTTGGGAGTTGACTATGGCAAGTTGGCCATGGTGAATTGGCTGCAGTGAGTTGCCGTGGACCCTCTACTTTCAGATTTTCAAATTTACATCTATCCTATTGGGTAAACTAGACACAAAAATGACTAGGTGAGCTTTATTGTATATTGTATGCTTCATTGCAAGGCTACATTAACAAAGAAGAAGACAGAAAAGATGATCCAAAAGATGCCAGTCCAGAGAGTTTCCAGTTGGGAAAGGCCTATCAAGAGCAGTCAAATGACACAATGGAGATAATTTTCCAGAAAGAATCGAGGAAAACATCCTATTGGAAGGCATTGAGTTAAGTTCATTGGACCATTTGCAATGCTCAGCAAGCAGGAGATCAATAATAAAAAACTCATTCAGAAGCACCTTCACAGAAAGATAGAACAACAAATGTCTTCATCAACCACCGTGTCTCCCAATTGTTGAGTTCCCATCCTGAGATAGTTTTTCCTTGAAAAGTAAACTACTACTACTACTACTACTACTACTACTACTACTACTACTACTACTTCTTCTTCTTCTTCTTCTTCTTCTTCTTCTTCTTCTTCTTCTTCTTCTTCTTCTTCTTCTTCTCCTCCTCCTCCTCCTCCTCCTCCTCCTCCTCCTCCTCCTCCTCCTCTTTTCTTGGAGAAACTCCTCCTTTTCCTTCCTCCTCCTCCATTTCTTCTTTTCTTTTTTCTTCTTCTTTTTCTTTTCTTCTTTCTTTCTTCTTTCTCTTCTTCTTCTTTCTTCTTTCTTCTTTCTTCTTTCTTCTTTTTTCTTCTTCTCTCTTCCTCTTCTCTCCTCTTCCTCTCTTCTCTCCTCCTCCTTCCTCTTCCTCCTCCTCCACTTCTTCCTCCTTTTTCTCTTTCTCTTCCTCCTCCTCCTCTTCCTCCTCTTCCCCTCTTCCTCCTCCTCCTCCTTCTTCCCTCTTCCTCCTCCCCTCCTCCTCCTCCCTCTTCCTCCTCGTCCTCTCCTTTTATTTATTTATTTATTTGAGGGGCAGACACAAAAAA